>NW_026697410.1:0-183145 GCF_030435755.1 Ochotona princeps | reverse complement strand
ATTTTCTTAAAAAGCCTTATTATATCTAAAGGGAGGGCCCGGCAGTGTGGCCTAGTGTTAAAGTCCTCGCCTTGAATGCCCCGGGATCCCATATGGATGCCAGCTCTAATCCCAGCAGCTCCACTTTCCATCCAGCTCCCTGCTTGTGCTCTGGGAAAACAGTCGAGGACAGCCCAATGCCTTGGGACCCTGCACCTGCGTGGGGGACCTGGAGGAGGTTCCTGGTTGCATCGGCGCAGCACTGGCCATTGTGCTCACTTGGGGAGTAAACATCAGACGGAAGATCTTCCTCCATCTCTCCTCCTCTCTGTATATCTGATTTTGTAACAAAAGCAATCTTTTAAAAAAACACATACATATCTAAAGGGAGAGTCAAGCTCCAGATCAAGAAAAGTGAAGTTAAGGAATCAACTAACTTGTCAGTCAAGCAAAAAAAAAAAACAAAAAACAAAAAACAAAAAAACAAACAAAAAACAAAAACAAAAAGAAAAACAAAAACAAAAAACAAAAAGAAAAACCACAGTTCTAGGGTATACAGACACTGACACAGCATTCATTTCAATAGCTTTAGAATATGTACTTGAATACACTAAACTTCCTCTAAGACCACATATTAAACCACAACAAAAAGTACATCATATCTTTTCTAATCACAAAAATATAAATCCAGACAAATTTGGTAATATGAAGCCATAGATTGAGGGGCCGGCCCTGTGGCTCAAGAGGCTAATCTTCCACCTTGCACACCGGCATCCATGTGGGCACTGGTTCATGTTCCAGGGGCCTCACTTCCCATCTAGCCCTCAGCTTATGGCCTGCAAAAGCAGTGGAGGATAGTTCTCGTGCTTGGACCCTGCACCCGTGTGGAAGACCTCAAAGAAGCTCCTGGCTCTTGGCTTGGGATTGGTTCAGCTCCGGCCATTGCAGCCATTTGGAGAGTGAACCAGTGGACAGAAAATCTTCTCTTTGTAACATCTGCCTTTCTAATAAATCTTGAAAACAAAACCATTTGCAGATTAAATATTATGATCCTGAAATCCAAAGAAGAAATGTGGAAGAAATCCAAAAGAAAACTTAAAAATTGAATGAAATGAAAATACAGCATTTCGAAACTTACAGAAGACATCTAAAGAAATACTAAGTAAAGGTTGAAGCATTAAATGCCTACATAAAAAAATGGAAAGGTTTCAAACAGGTTAGGTGCATTTTGGGTATCTAGAGAAGGCAGAATAAAATAAATCTCAAAGTTAGTAAAGAAATAAAGATCAAACGAGCAAATGAAGAGAAAAACATGAAAGATCAGTGAAACAAAGGTTATTTCAAAAAGAAATAAAATCAGCAAACTTATAGACTAACCTAGAAACAAAACATTGAAATGAAATTAGAGAGCTGGGCTCGGCGGCGTGGCCTAGCAGCTAAGGTCTTTGCCTTGAACGCTCCAGGATCCTGCATGGGTGCTGGTTCTAATCCCAGCAGCTCCACTTTCCATCCAGCTCCCCTCTTTTGGCTTGGGAAAGCAGTCAAAGACAGCCCAAAGCCTTGGATCCCTGCACCCACATGGGACACCTGGAAGCAGCTGCAGGCACCTGGCTTCCGATCGGTGCAGCACGGGCCATTGCACTCTCAGTATGGAGAACATTCACACAACTCAAAATCAACATACTGTATGATCCAGCAATAGCACTCCTAGCAATACATCCAAAACATCTGTTTCATGAGAAACCAACATGTATCCCTATGATCATAGCAGCACAATCAGTAATTGCAAAAACATGGAAGCAACCAAAATGCCCATCAGCAGAAGACTGGGTAAGAAAGCTATGGTTCATCTACTCCATGAAATACTATTCAGCTATTAAAAAAACCAAAATGCAGTTCTTTGTGGCCAAATAGGCCCAACTGGAAACCATAATGCTAAGGGAACTGAGCCAATCCCAAAAAGTTAGATACCACATATTTGCCTTAATGTAAGATGAAATGATGCCAGTTCGAAAAACAGTACCTGTAAATTGTAGTATTATTCCAAGCCCAAACAGTCTGTAGCTCATGCAATAAGATATTGTGATGTAACCAATGAACCAACAATCAATGTGAGTCAAACTGCTTATGATCTACATCAAAGAATTATAAGATCTGATAGATATACTTTTAAGACCCTATGCTACTTGGAAATGGGGTGGGAGAGCAGAGAAATCTTCCATCTGCTTAGAACGTGAGGAAGACGTGAAGTATAACCTGTCAGGAATGGAACAAGTAACTCAAACTACAAAGACATATAGGGGGAATCAAGAGCGATCCTGACAATCTCTTAACAGGTCGTACACACAGAGCAGGGGGGCACCCCAGAGTGGAGCAGGTGGACAGGAGGAGGCTTGTATCCCAACCCTGTAGACTCCTGCATCCTCACCAAGGACTATCACTACGGGCACCAAGGACTACATCCCAACCGCCAAGAAGAACATAGGGAATTGGAGTGCCTTCGGAGCCTGAGAATTCTGAGGTCATACACCCCCATCTGGATCTCCCACATGGGATGGAAGAAGCCCAAATCCTTCCTGACAGGATCCAAGGTCATCGGAACAACAGCCAGGAGCCCTGAGCAGTCTGCAGAAACAGAAGAACAGTAAACTTCCTTTGGGACTAGGGAGAGGAGCTTTCTCTGATCCTTACTTAGTTCCAACTTTGGATCCCCACCCTCTCCTGCAAGGACCATCAGGGTCGCTGCAGAGACCCCCCATAAAAAAAAATTAGGATAGAGAACAACAAGGAAAGCTTAGAACCAGGAGGAAATGGTCGGCGTGGACTCACACATACCTTACTAGGGAGGACACAAAGATTGGTTACTCCTCACTAAGGCATTGAAGATTTCTCTGCACATCCCTCCTAAAACTGGTCTGCACCTCAACTGTTGACAAATGCCTTGTCAGAGTTATAAGCCAGTTTAGACTATCCTAAAATCTGCCAAGTTCAGCAACATTATGTTTTAACACTATAAACTGCTAAATACTCCAATGAAAATAGACGCGAGACAACTGAATAGTACCCTATAGCCATTTTAAGGTGTATAGAAGCCGGTTCCGTGCATAAACTAAAATTGAAATGCCAATGAAGTACTCACAGGATGTGGTTAAGAACTTGCATTTTAATGTACTGATTACTCAATACCATGTCAATTAACTCCATCATGTTGTAAATTGTTGCTGATGTTTTGTTGTGGCTTTTAATTGATTGGGATGATATTCTGCCAGCTCTATTTTCAGACCAGAGATGGTCTCCCCAAGAAACCTGGAGTTTATCTGGACAATAAGATGCTGGACACTATGCAAACTACATGGTTGCTACAAAAGAATCTTGACTTAATTTGAACTGTAATACTGCAACAAGGTGGAACAATCCACCATGGGGGGATGGCATGGGGAGGGGTTGTGGGAATCCCAGAGCCTATGAAACTGTCACGTAATGCAACGTACTTCATAAAAAGAAGTGAGGGAATTGTAACTCAAATAATCCACAAGTCTAATTTTCATTGTAGTTAGACTTCCTCTAGAGCTAATAAGTAGGTCCATTGTCTAATTTGATCAATTTCCCACTTTTTACCCACAGCTGTCCAAAGAATAAAAATCCAAAACACATCTAGCCAGAAGGCAGAAAATACAAGCTAAAAATTATGGAATTCTCACAAGTTGGGTACTTAACCAGTAACAGCTGTACTTTTCCTAACATTGGTGAGCTATAGAACTCACATACACTGTCTCTTTCAACCAGTCTTTAAAATGTTTGTGGAGAATGATCATGAAAGCCAACGTATGGATTTCAAGTCTGCATGGAAACTTCTCTTTTGACTCCATTTTTACGGACTTTGTGAAGCATCCCACTTCCTACTTCCTCAAACACCTCCACGAGGCAAAGAAGCACCAGACATTCATCCTTGTCTGATCTTCTCCTATCTCGGTATTGAGCGTTTGAGCATTACTCCAACGTTTGTCTACACGAGGAATGTTGCTGGTCAATGCTGACAAATTAACGTCTAGTCTAGTCCAACGCACGTGTCAGTTTCTCTACCATGCCGTAACAGTAAATAACTTCGGAAGTACTCTCAACATTATGGCTTTTCTAGAAATCACTTGGTCCCTAAATGATGGAAAACTTTGCGGAGGGAATCATTGGAGAGAAGATTGTCTTCTCTCCTTTCTACATGTCTGGCTTCCCCAAAAAAATAAATAAATCTTTAAAAAAATATTCTTACTGTAAAGTCAGATTTACAGAGAGGATGAGGAGACAGAAAAATCTTTCATTTGCTGAGCCACTCCAAGTGATTGCAAGAGTTGGAGCTGAGCCAGGAGCTTCTAGGTCTCCCATGCCAGTACAGGGTCGCAAGGCTTTGGGCTGGCCTTGACTGCTTCCCCAGGTCACAAGCAAGAAGCTGGATGGGACGTGGAGCAGCCGGGATACAAGTAAGCGAGCAGCCCTGTGGGATCCTGGCACTTGCAAATGTGTCGACTTTAGTCAATAGGCTACTGCTCCGGGTCCTTTTGGAGATTTGTCACTCAAATGTTTACGGTTAAAGATCCTGACAAGCCATAGAATGTGTTTACATGTAAAATAGTAGCAAGTGAGTACAGCATGGTTTTGCACATGATTTCCTGCACATCTGCAGGTAATTAGTTCAACAGTTGTTCAAATGATAGCAGACACAATCCCTCTGGCAATGTATTTCACTGGAACTGTTCATCTTATTGAGAGTTTCTGGCAGCAAAGCATGATATTCCAACAATTCCTTCATTTTGCTTGACTGAAAAAAAGAAAAAGCTGCCCAGTGACTGCAGTAGACCTTGTTCTTAAGGTAAGATTACCAGGGAACTAAGCAAAAACATACATTCAGAATATTTGATTTGTTGATGTCCGTTTGGCATTGGTAGGGGACTTGTGCATTGTTTTCTGCAATAGAAAACATGGCATCACACAGTCAATCTTTCCAAGGCTTCAGGGAACTGGCCTCGCTTCTCCTACCCAACTCTCAGTAGACTGCAACTGAGAATTACAGTCATGTTTTTGGAGTTCTTTGAGGTTAGACAATGTGATTTCAGTCTCTGGCTCTTTCCACAAACCAAAATTTATAGTCAGCACTTATTGATAGTTTTACGCTATTGAATAATTTTCAGTCCTGTAAGACGTCGGAGAGGATGCTGGCAAATGCTTTCCTCCTATACATCACTCCCAAGTTACTTAGCTCCCCTCAGTACCTTTCCGTCAGCATTCCAAGTGCCTCATTTACTCCAACTCCCTGGTTTCTGATGAGATGGAAATAGATATTTTAAGAGGATCTTCTCTCTCTCTCTCTCTCCCTCACACACACACACAAGAAGTCTTAGTATATTTCTCCCATGGGAAGGGATGACTGATCAAGAAGGATGGCTGTTTTAAATTTTATTATTTATTTGAAAGAATGGAGGCAAGTAGACACTTTCCTCTTATACTGACTGAAATAAACCAGTCCCCCAAAGACAAATGGTTTCCTTCCTGTTTGTTAGCTAATACAGAGTACAGAAGTGGAATATGACTGAAACTGACACCTTGAGATTTGATTAATGTTTATAACCCTCATCTGTACTCTTGAGAAATAGTGGTTTTTCTACTTACTACTTGTGGAATTCTTTAATGGAGGATTAAACTTGTGGTTATAAACTCAAAGTATGCTGCAGTGAAAAGTTAAACAAAAATTATAAAGGAAGGAGGAGAAAGGGCGAGAGTGTGGCAGAAGGCTAGACAGGTTGGGAAATCTCATTATGCTCTTAACTTTAAGTAAAATACAAGGAATGTATTCCAGTTAAATAAAACTTTACAAAAAAGAGAGTAGAGTAAGAGAATAGAGAAAGATTTTCTATTAACCGATTTGATCTCAAAATGCCTGCCACAGCATGGGCTAGGTCAGACCAAAGGCAGCTGTCAGATATCCATCCCCAGGTGTATGCGGATGGCAGGAACCTAGCTGTTCAGATTATCACTTGGTTACTTCCAGGGTTCATTAAGATGAAGTTAGTATACTTGGCATATGCTTGCTAAGAGGGAATCTCAACTGAACTTGAACTATGGTTACGCAACAAGGTGGAGGAACCCACCATGGGAGTAGGATGTGGGGAAGTGTGGGGAGAATCCCAGTTCCTATGAAATTACAACACAATGTAATTAATGAATAAATTTAATAAAAACAAAAAACACAAGCAAAAAAAGATGAAGTTTAGAGCCCGCAGTTGAAGCGGCATTGGAATCCAGACCCCATGATATGGGCTACAGGAGTCCTCCAGCATCATCTTAATCTCTGCCAACATTTGCCTAGGGATGATATTTTAAACAGTTTAACCATAATAGTAGCAGGAACTAACTTAATCACATGCCTTTAGCAAGTAGCAAAACAAAATGTGAAGCCTGGACTTTGCCACCCAACATCCCTCCCCACGACCTCCCCTACCCTGGCGCTTTACCTTAGGTTCCCTAGTTTTGGTGTTTCTGCTATGTGAAGTAGGAATCGAGTTACAGCTTTTCCATGAGCCAAAATGAGTTATGAGCACTTCATGTATTTGTCAAGAAACTTCTCTGTGCCTTTGTTTCTCATCTGTTGAATAGGATCACTGATTCCTACCTTCTGAAAGTCAGTGATAGTGTGCTTGGTGTAACACTTGGCATGCAGAATGCAGCATTGTTGTTGCCATCTGTGGATCCACTTGCAAAGTATTAATCAGAAATTGGATTCCATACATATTAAGTGAATATTTCTCAAATTTGAAATCTAAGAATAGGATGGCTTATCTGTAGGTCCCTTAGTTTAGGGACCGCTATGCTGCTGGTTTGACCTACGCACATATAATGTACATATCAATATGTAATATTGTACCAAAAGACATACTCATAACCCAGGCTCAGAAATGACTAATCAAATCCTCAAACAGCATCAAGTGCTCATATAGACAGTATGAAAAGTACAGGTTCACAAATATTTCCTTTCCACATATATTCTTTATACAATGTTAACATTGTTATGGGAAAATAGCTGAATAGTTCCTTTTGTCCTTGCCAGCAAAGTGACACAACAAGAGGGTAACAGAGCCGGCATTTCTCAACATGCTCCTCTTTATTTTTCTCTAATTTAAATCTAGGCATCCCAGACTGGACGAGTCACTCTTTATGGACCTAAACTGCTCAAATAGTAGACAATTACTTAATAAATCCTTCTCCAACTCTCTCCCCCATATCCGGCCACATGCTGTGATGCATGACTGCTGGCCTTGTCCGAAGGCTTCTCTAAGCCAGTGACTCACCATAGCTCTATTACCATGAAGCCAAAGATCAGCAGTCTCCTTATGTACAAACTATCGCTGCAAGTTTGATCAGTTCCTTTATTGCACGAGTAGGTACTGTTTATGACTCAGCCAAAACTTTTCTCATGGCAATAACAAAGACAAATTATGGATAAAGGGCCCGGTGGTGTGGCCTAGTGGCTAAAGTCCTCGCCTTGAAAGCCCCGGGATCCGATATGGGCGCCAGTTCTAATCCCAGCAGCTCCACTTCCCATCCAGCTCCCTGCTTGTGGCCCGGGAAATCAGTTGAGGATGGCCCAATGCTTTGGGACCCTGCACCCGCATGGGAGACCTGGAAGAGGTTCCTGGTTCCCGGCTTCGGATTGGCGTGCACCGGCCATTGCGGCTCACTTGGGGAGTGAATCATTGGATGGAAGATCTTCCTCCCTGTCTCTCCTCCTCTCTGTGTATCTGACTTTGCAATAAAAATAAATAAATCTTTTAAAAAGTAATTAAATAAAACAGAAGCCAAGAAGCAGCTCTAGACTTACCAGCCATGGAAAAGGGAGGCGCATGCTGGCAGTCTGCCCTTTGGACCTTGGGCTGTAATAAAATGAATAAATCTTTTTTTAAAAAATTAAAGATAAAAAGGAACACTCTAAGTCAATGTACTTTTAAACCAAAAACCTTATTTTTTTCCCAACAGTTTTGATAGGTTGGCAGGGGAAGAGTCTACAACAATTTTTGTGTGAGTGCACTTCAAGACACCAATGGGAAAAAATGGAAATTAAGTGCAAGTGCAAAAAAACACTTGAAATCACTGCAGTTTTTTGTAATTTTTTTCAAAAACTTGAAGACCACTGGGTTCATGGATTTTAGGGCTTTTTCTTTTGCACCAAACTTCTATTTCAATTGCACTTTGCCAGAACTTTTCACCCACTCTTGCAGATGATCTCAAATCCATCAAAGCAAACCATCTCCATGGATTTTTCTTCAACTGAATCTCAATGGAAGAAAATTCAAGGGTACACAGTACTTACTTCCACCTGATTTTCTAACTTCATAGCAACATTACTATGATACTCAAAATCACCATTACTTTTTCTATTGCTTTAAGATATTGAGATGTGACATCTCATTTCTAGTCAAGTCAGGCTTAATTATTTGGATCTACTCTCACTGATAAGCAGTAAAGCTAAATTTAAAGCATCTTGCTTAGCAACTGAAAAGCTGGCAAAACAGTATCTGGCAAAAACTGACGGGACAAAAAAGAACCTCATGCGATAAAACCTGAGAGCTGCTTTTGTGGGCTCTGTGACCTGAACACATTTGGAAGTGACGTTTAGGAGAGGGTCAGACATCAGAGCCCTGTGTCTGCTGGAAGTTGAGAAGCTACTAGCAGACACACTCCCAAAAGTTTCCACTGGACATCAGTTAGAATAAATGAGACACAGTAGAGTCCTCATATACCCTTCCAGCCCGAGATTATATAGCTGTATTTTTAAAGATTTTTCTTTGTAAAGGCAGATCTATACAGAGAAGGAAAAATAGGAAGATCCTCCATCTGCTGATAAAGTGACAATGCCCGGAGCAGAGTTGATGCGAAGCCAGGAGTTAGGAGCTTTTTCTGTGTCCCCAGGCTTTGGGCCATCCTATAGTGCTTTCCCAGGCTGCAAGCAGGGAGCTGGATGGGCAGTGGAGCAGCAGACACGCAGTGGCACCCATATGGGATCCTGGTGACTTCCAGGCAAGGATTTAGCCACTAGGCCACTGTGCTGGGTCCTTGGGATCATAGTTTAAGGGAATTAATTTCAAGTCCTGAGCATGAATGAGGGGGTCGCAGGTGGGTAGGGAAGAGGTAAATCCTCTCCAGAGAGGTTAGTTTTCTGAGACCTCCACATTTATTGCTATATACAAACTTGCAAAATAATCTGTATGAAAGATTAGGTACACCAGGAAATAGGATACCAAGAGTGAGAAAAAGCAGAAGTAGATCCACGAATTGCACATTGAGAAACAGTAACCATGGGAAATGTGATCAACATTGTCTTTAAAGCAATAAAATACAAGCAGATTTAGAAGCAGAAGCAAAAGACATGGACTTGAAAATGATCTACTAGAACTTCTGGAAATGAAATTTTATACACAAAGTATTACCAAGTCAATAGATTTAGTCAATTAGACTTACTTGACATGGGCAAAGCAGGCAGGCAGTGAGGGACAGGAAGCTGAATACTGCCAACACCCTAGCCATCCGCACTTCCATCTTCTCCAGGCTGTTTCCACATGGCCAAAGCCTCAGCACACCTGCTCTGCATCCTGCAGCTAAGCCTCACTTTGCATCAGGTACCAGGTGTCCTTAACCACCATAAGGGGCTCACCACACATACTATAGCTACACTCCTTATGCTAGAAGGAAAATGTAACCCCAGCCAGGTGGGAAAATTGTCCCTTTTGAGATTGCCTGCACACATTATCTGAGTGAGGACTGTCCTTTTGTCCTACTGTCCAGAGGGTGAAAGATTGTTCTCTCTGTCTCTCATCCTCCCTGTAAATCTGCCTTTCCAATAAAAAATAAATCTTTAAAAATAAAAATATAGCCACCATGAAAACACAGGCTGGTACCAAATTCCCTAACAGAACAGATGCACCAAACAAAAGTGGGAGAGAGCCCAGGCTTCGCACACAGAAAGCTCCCAGAGTGCAAGGGTGAAGGACAGGAGAAGCAGAAAAGAACATTTAAATCAGCCACCAAAACAGCAGGGATTTGTTTTTGTCTACCAGCATTAACCTTGAATGTAATGGGTTCAGTTTCCCAGTTGAAACATACAGGTAGACCAAATCATTTTAAAAATCAAATAAAATTAAAAATAAAAAAAGACTCAATGCCCTGCACAGATCCCTAGGCATTGATACAAGGTTTAAAGCAAACTGACCTTCTAGCCACTCAGAGAGCTTTTCATCTGGCAGGTGGAAGACACCGTTTTCCTTCAGCACACGTAGGGGGACGAATGTTTTCTAGGCTGGGACAGGCCACAGAGTCTCAGCACATTTTGAGAAACTGAAGTCATACCATGTATCTTCTCAGGTGACAGAGGAATAACACTAGAAATCAACATCAAGAAACATGGAAAACTGAGAAATGGGACAGCATGCACCTGCGCGACCAATGGGCCATCCAATACATTGAGAAGTGAACAAAAATTCCTTGGAAGCAGGAAGTTTATCACAGTAAACGCACAAAATAACTGGAAAGAGGTTAAACTAGTGATGCAGGGGTGAGAAAAGCAAAAACAAGCTGTAGGAGAAAAGCAACTGGAGATGAGAAAGGCACCGCTACCACGGATACCACACATCCGCAAGGATCCTAAGAAACGGTTGTGAACATGCTCATCAATTGGAAAACCTGGAGGGAATGGAAGAATTCCTGGATAAACAAAACCTATGCAAAATAAATCAATATGTAGAGTATCCAGAAAGACCCACCACAAGTGACAGTGAGAAATTTCAGAGTTCCAGGGCCTGAAGGTTTCATAACAGAATTCTACAAACTAGTTAAAACAGCATTATCTCTAACACTCCTCCAACTATTCCAAAATGCTGAGAAGTTCAGAACTCTCAAACTCCTTTCATGAGGGCCAAGTTACTCTGATGCCAAACTCAAACAAAGCTACAACACCGACAGGAGACTGCACACCAGGATCCTTGATGAGCCTGCTCAAGCCAACAGTGACACCAGACACCCAACACTGCATTAAGATCATACGTCGTAACTGAGTGGAATTTATCCCAGTGTGGCTCAATATTTACACATCAGGTAATAATCACATCAATCAAATCAACAAAAGCCGTGAGACCTCAACAGAGCAGAAAAGCTCTTGCAATTCAGTGTCTCTTTGTGATAAAAACTCACTAAAAAATTAGGTAAAGATACAACCTTCAAAACTATAACAAAGATGGTATATGACACACACACAGCCAAAATTACATTGAATGGGACAAAACTCAAAAACATTTCCCTTCAAATTGAGAAAAACAGGATGTCCATTTTCCACACTCTAATAATGCTGCAAGAGTTAAAGCAACTAGGGAAGAAAAACAGAAAAAGAACATTGAAATTGGAAAGGAAGAAATAGTGTTTATAGATGACATGACTTGCATACAGAAGAGCCTAAACACTCCATGACAAGTTAGTTGATCCACCCATTCAGTTGATTCATAAGTTAGAAAATCAACATGCAAAAACAATAGTGTTTTAATATACCAACAGTGATTTTAGGAAAAATCATGAAACAATCCCATTCACAATAACTAAAAACTTTAAATACCTAGGAGTACATGTTTTTAAAGATTTATTTATTGGGCCCAGCGGCATGGCCTAGCGGCTAAAGTCCTCACCCTGACCACATCAGGATCCCATATGGCCGCTGGTTCTAATCCCAGCAGCTCCGCTTCCCATCCAGCTCCCTGCTTGTGGCCTGGGAAAGCAGTCGAGGATGGCCCAAAGTGTTGGGACCCTGCACCCACATGGGAGACCTGGAGGAGGTTCTAGGCTCCTGGCTTCGGGTTGGCGCAGCACTGGCCGTTGCGGTCACTTGGGGAGTGAACCATCAGATGGAGGATCTTCCTGTCTCTCCTCCTCTATGTGTATCTGACTTTCCAATAAAAAATAAATAAATCTTAAAAATATTTATTTATTTACCTGAAAGGTAGAGTTACAAAGAGAGACAGACAGACAGACAGACAGATTAATCTTCCATCCACAGGCTCACTTCTCACATGGCTACAGAGGCCAAGGCTGGGCCAAGCTGAAGCCAAGTACTTCTTCTACATCACGTGGGTGCAGGGTCCCAAGGACTTGGGCCATCTTCTGTTGCCTTCCCAGGCTATTCCCAGGGAGCTGGGTCAGAAGTAAAGCAGCTGCAACTTGAACTGGTGCCCACATAGAATCCTGGAGTCACAGGCAGTGACTTAATCAGCTATGCCACAATGACAGTCCCAGGAGTAACTTCACCCCAAAATGTGAAAGATCTCTACAATGGAAATTATAAAACAATGATGGAAGAAATAACCAACACACACACACACACACACACACACACACACACACACAAATGTGTATTGGAAGAATCAATGTCATTAGAGTATCCATACAACTCAAAGAAATCTAGATTCAGCAAGTCCCTATCAATATACCAAGGACATTCTATACAGAATTAGAAAAACACAATTCTAGAATTCATATGAAATTGAAATATCCCAAAATAACCAAACAAATACAAAGCATCCCCCTCTCTTTCCTCCTCCACAAATCAAGCAGGTGTATCATAGCACCCTATTTCAAACAGCACTACAAAGCTACAGTAATTAAATCAGTATGGTACTGACATACAAACACATAAGTCAACCAAAAAGGGAACTCAGAAATAAACTCACATATATGTAGTCCACTGACTGCTGACAAAGTGCCAAGAACATACATTACAGAAATGGTGGTCTTTCCAATAAATGGTGCTAACACAAGGAACGCAGAATGAGAGTCCTACCTCTCTTCATGTACTAAAACCAAAGTCCTAAATCTAAGCCCTGAACTATGAAAGCATTAGGAAAAAAAATGTAGGTGAAATACACAAATATTTGGCTAGACAATGATTCCTTGGATAAGACCCCTTTAAAGCATGGGCAACAAGAGCAAAACTAGGGTCTGCACGGTATCCTAGCGGCTAAAGTCCTTGCCTTGCACGTGGTGGGATTCCATGTGGGCTTTCTTGTTCATGTCCCAGCAACCCTGCTTCCCATCCAGCTCCCTGTTCATGGCCTGGGAAAGCAGTCAAGGTCGGCCCAAAGCCTTGGGACCCTGCACCCGCGTGGGAGACCTGGAAGACTCTTCAGACTAGCTCAGCCAGGGCAGGGTGTGGAATGTACCCAGTTGGGCTAGACTGCAACACCCACCAACAAGAGCTGAGACTGCAGGTAGGCCACACTAGGTTGGGTTGAAGCACCTGCCAGCATGCACAAGATCCAGGGCTAAGAAAGGTTCTGGTAGGAGAACTTTGGGGACTCCTTTGTTGGGCTGAAGCTACCACTGGGGAGTGACAAGAGCCAGAGCTGGGGGTTGGATTGGGCTGAGCAAGCCTGCAGCATGCTTTGGCATGCATGTGGGCTAAGTTTGGGGGCAGAGCAGACTGGGCTATGCTCCAGCATCCACTGGCACTTGCAAGAACCTGAATGGCTGTGGGATGGGCCATGCTAGGCTACAATACCCACTATTCAGTGCCGGGACCAGGAGCCAGCTCTATCAAGTGGGGCCGCAGCAGCCCCCACACATGTGAGATTAAGATCTGGGGATACAAAAATAGGTCTGATGGGAATTGAAGAACTCCTCTGCTACGGTGCAACTCCTAGTAGTTAGTGTGAAAGCCAGAGCTAGGGGCAGGCCAGACTGGGCCAGTCCACGACATATACTGGCACAAACGAGAGTCAAGATGGGGCTCAGGCGCAGCCGGGTTGAAGCATAACACCCCCCAGTTCATATGCAGGTTGGGAGTGGGCCAGGCCAGGCTGAACTAGGCTGCCACCCCACTGACAAGTGCTGGGACTGGGCGCAAGCCATAACAGGCTCGATTGTAGTAACCACTGGCAAGTACAAGATCTGTGTCTGGGAGTGGATCTGGCAGGGAAACTGTGGGTACTCCTCTGCTAGGCTGCAGCTCTCACTGGTGAGGACAATGGCAGGGCTGTTGGAAGACCAATCTGGGCAAGGTGGTAGCACCCACTGGCATGTGTGCGGGCTAGGTCTGGGGTGAATCGGGCTGAGCTAACATGTAGCACCCATGAGTGTGCTCAAGAGCCAGACGGGATGCAGGACAGACCAGGCTAGGCTGCAGCACAAGCCAGCAACACACAAAAACCGGGATTGGATACAGGCCTGGTGAGGTTTTTGGAGGTTGCCCCAACTAGGCCATGGCACCTGCTGGTGTACAGGAGACTGGGCCTGTGGCAGGCTTAGCTGGCCTGGTTAGGCTGTAGCATGTGTCCGTTTGCATGAGAGATGGGGCTGTGTAGCACTGACCAGGTAGATGCATTCACTAGCATGTGTGTTGGCTTGTGCACGAGACAGGCCACGTCTGACCCTGGATCATCAAAGAACCGTCTGCAATTCCTGGGTGCTGATGGAGTTTGACAGCAAGGAATGGTACTTTCCCCCTCCTCCCCTGCTGACACAGGAAGAAAAAAAAAACATTAAAAGATATGTCCCACTCACCCTCCTCCATACCTGAACCCTCCCACCCTAATCAGAGGCCCACTTGGGCATCCCTTTCAACTATATAAACAATAGTAAAAAGGAAATTTAAAATTAAAAAAAAAGAAAACTCACCAGAGTCTTTTTTTATTGGCAACGTTACTAAGAGACTGTGGGCAAATGAAACTCATATAACTAGATATTTGTGTGCAAAAATTTAAATGAGCCTCTTGCACTGAAAAAAAATCAATGCAAACTGATTTAAAAAATAGTTAGAAGCTACTGAACCATTACACTCTTAAAAATAATGGGGGCTTGGCACAGCAGCCTAGTTGGCATGGCAGCCTAGTGGCTAACTCCTCTCCTTCTAAGCATCAGGATCCTATATGGGCACCAGTTCATGTCCCAGCTGCTCCACTTCCCATCCAGCTCCCTGCTTGTGGTCTGGGAAAGCAGTCGAGGATGGCCCAAAGCTTTGGGACCCTGCACCCGCGTGGGGGACCTGGAAGAAGCTCCTGGCTCCTGGCTCCTGGCTGCAGATCAGCTCAGCTCCAGCCATTACAGCCACTTGGGAAGTGTACCGCCAGTTGGAAGATTCTTCTGTCTTTCCTTCTCTCTGTAAATCTGACTTTCTAATAAAAATAAATAAGTCTTTTTTCAAAAGAAGAGAAAAGTAAGATAAATATTTCCTGTTACAGTGCATGGGAAGGCAGAAGAGTGGCTCCAATGCTTGGGCCCCTGCTCCCATGTTCGAGTGCTGGGTGAGGTTCCTGGCTTCAGCCTGGCCTGGTCCTGGCCGGTGTGGTCATTTGATGAGTGACCTAGAAAATAGAAAGATGCTTTTTCTCTGACTCTCCCCATCTCCCTGTAACTCTTTCAACACAGCAAATAACTAAGTAAGTTAATCTTTTTAAAAAGGAAACAAATCTAAAAAGACATTTTTCAAAGAAAGACATTCAAATGCCAACGGGTATACCGACAATACTCTCAACACTGTTAATAACCAGGGAAATGCAGACACCATGGCATGTCACTGCATCCAGTTAGCATGGCCAACATCGAACAGAGAAAAGGCAGCGAGGACAGGTGAGAAGGCGGAGAAAAGGAAACCTCGGGTTTATGGTTGGGAGTGTGAGTCAGCACAGCCATCGGCGGAAACCAGGCCAGATACTCCCCAGATTAGAACTCGAACTATCTGCGGGGAATGAGACATCACACAGTATTTCACACATATGTGTAATTTTTGTTATTATATATATATATACACATCTAATTTTATGTATTAGTTAAAAGTTTAAAAAACTTTTAAAGACATTTAAGATAACAGATGGAAGATGGCTCCCTCTAACCAAGCCTTTCAAATAGACAAATCTTAAACACACACACACAAAGGAATGCCTAGGTGTTATACTCGTTCATTACATTAATATGTTAACATTATAGCTAGATGTTATCATATAAAGGTGGCTGTATGATGTCACCTGGAAACTTGCCTACCACTGTAACTATGAGAAAATAAGAAAAACTGCCTAGGATATTTCTTACAAACTGCAAGTGACCTGCAGATGTGGGGATGAGAACGCCCTCTGGCAGCAGGTCACCAGGAGTGGCTGGGCAGGAGAGGGCTGGATGGGAGCCAGGTCCCAGGCTGTCCCTTCCGTGGCCCCTGTGGGGCTGGCTGCGGGCCAGAGCCCCAGTTTCTCCCTTTGACTTCATGGACCCTTTGGAGCTGGCAAGGTAACTTGCCCTGCTCACCTTGAGGCCTGGCAGCAGTGCCCCTGCAAAGCGTTTGTGTCTGCTGTGATCTGAGTACCAGTCTGGATGAATTTCACTTCATTCTGGGAGAAACAGTGTATTCTCTCACCTCTGTCTTCCAGGTTCTGTAGCTTATGTTTGACACTCGTATTGTCCACTAGTGACTCTCGGTTCCCAACCTTAAAGACAAATAAAACACAGTTGACTGAGAAATACATGAACATACTTTTGTAACCGATATGTAAATGTTATATAATTACACACATATACATATATATGTAGTTATGCATGTGTGTATGTATACATATGTGTGTAACAAATGTAGTAGTCCCTTAAACATAACAAGCTCATGTTATGTGAATACATTAATTCTGGAGAAAGAACAGATGAATAGCCAACCACAAAGTAGCATCTTAGAAGTGTGATTGTGGGGTCTTGGGTGAGGCTGCCACCTGAGACGCCCACATGCTATATTACAGTGCCTGGTTGGGGTTCTTGCCACTCCACTTCTGATCCAGTTTCCAGTAATATGCGTTTTGGGAGGCAGCAGATGATGGGTTAAGTACTTCAGTTCCTGCTACCCAACTGGGAAGCCAGGATGGAGGTCTAGGCTCCTGGCTTTGCCCTGGCCATTGTGAAATATGGGAGAGTGAATCACTCTCACTGTGAGCTCGCTCACTCTCCACTTTTCAAACACATGACATTTTTGTAAAGGTACCTTGGAGGCGTTTTCTTCAGCTCTGAGCACTCCCTGGAAGAGAACCCACTCAGCAGCCAGGGACTTGCATATTCTGCATGTGAGGAAGAGGAGGTTCCAGTGAACAAACACACCAGCAATGAGGCAGTCACATCACACTACTGCTCTCCATAGTAAACCCAATTCCTTAAAACTGGACATAGTGCTAAATAAAATCCCAATGTTGCATTTTCAAGATGTTTGTTTCTTAGATTCGTAGTTCTGTAGACAAAACAGCCAATCACCTTGATGCACTAACTCAACAACGTTGGTAGCTATCCATCTGGGTAAGGTCACACCATGAGTCTTCTCTTTTCTCCCCAAGGACCCCCTCCGTATTTCCTCTGACTCGTGTGTGTGAGACATGATTTGACACATGTGTGCTGTGTGAGAGTTGTCATATTAACACCGAGGTCAACATCCACGCTGTGTCTCATATCCCTACCACTTGTTCCCTCTCCACCTGCTCACTCGGCGAGGGGTGTGTAGTTGCTTCTCACATCCTGTTAAGAATGTGACAATGCCCATAGAAACGTAGACATCTTTCTGATATACCATTTCCCTTGGATGGAATCTCACAAGGGAGACTGTCATATTGTCCCATTTTTAATTTTTTGAGAAACTCCAGTAACTTTTCCCTCTGTTGGCTGCACTGATGTGTATCCCACCGACAGACACCATCCCATTCAACACTTCTGCTCGTCCTTCTGCACTAATCACCAAGCAGACGTGAAGTTATGGCTCATTGTGCTTCTAATTTCATTCCCTGGTGTTGAGTGCCTTTTCACATTCCTGTAAGCCGTCTGTATGCTTTCCTTAGTCAACTGTCTATTCAAATCCTTTGACTATTTTGTGTAAATTAGGTTACTTGGACTTTTTTGCTGTTGAGTTGTATGAGTTGTGTATTTTTAACACTATATCTTATATACTATCCTTGTATACTTATCATATACCTCAGATATATGATGTAAAAATATTTTCCCTAGGATCACCACTTTGAGAGGGCTAAGCAGTCACTTACAGTGCCACCACCCTGTATGGGCACCAGTTCAAGTCCTCACTGTTCCATTTCCCATACAGTTTCCTGCTAACATGCCTGGGAAAGCAGCAGCAAATGGCTTGAGTGCTTGGCCTCTGTGTCCATACAGGAGACCTGGAGAAAGTCCCAGGCTCCCGCATCAGCATGGCACAGTCCCAGCTGTTGTGGTCATGTGGGGAATAAACCAGCAAATGGAAGGTCTTGCCCTCAATCTCCTTTCTAACACTGCCATTCCAATAAATAAATTCATCTTCAGGAAGAAGAAAATATTTTCCTATTCTGTAGGCTGCCTTTTGATTTTGTTGATGGTTTCCTTTGCTATGTGAAGACTGTTCAGCTTGCAGTACCGGTTCATTTTTACTCTGTTGCCTGTGGTTTTGGTGTTATATTCAAAACAAAGCAAAACAAAACACTACCAAGAATACTAAGTACCAGAACAGTGGGGAAAAAAAAAAAACAGAGAATATCAAGGACCTATTTACACATTTTTTATTGGAATCTTTATGGGTCGTAATCTTTTTTTTAAAAAAAGATTTATTTATTTTTATTACAAAGTCAGATATACAGGTAGGAAGAGACACAGAGAAGATCTTCCATC
Organism: Ochotona princeps; assembly: GCF_030435755.1. Taxonomy (NCBI): domain Eukaryota; kingdom Metazoa; phylum Chordata; class Mammalia; order Lagomorpha; family Ochotonidae; genus Ochotona; species Ochotona princeps. The sequence continues at coordinate 164,479 of NW_026697410.1, read as the reverse complement.
CATTGATTCACTCAACAAGTGACCGCAATGGCCGGTGCTGCGCTGATCTGAAGCCAGGAACCAGGAACTTACTCTAGGCCTCCCAAGGTCCCAAGGCTTTGGGCTGTCCTCCACTGCTTTCCCAGGTCACAAGCAGGGAGCTGGATGAGAAGTGGAGCTGCTGGGACTAGAACCGGCACCCATATGGGATCCCGGCGCATTCAAGGCGAGGACTTTCGCCACTAGGCCACCGCACCAGACATACCGGTCCTAATCTTACATTTATATTTTTAGTCCATTTTGAGTCTGTTTCCACATAAAGCATAACATGTCCCCAATTTCATTTTTTAACATACATGTGAATATCATGTTCTCTCAACACCATCTCATAAAGAAACTTTTTCCCCCATTGTATATATCTTTTTAAGATTTATTCATTTTTACTGGAAAGTCAGATATACAGAGAGGAGGAGAGAAAGAGAGGAAGATTCTCTGTCCGATGATTCAGTTCCCAAGTGGCTGCAATGGCCAGAGCTGAGCCAGTCTGAAGCCAGGAGCCAGGAGCTCCTCTGGGTCTCCCACATGAGAGCAGGGTCCCAAGGCTTTGGGACATCCTTGGCTGTGCCCCCAGGCCACAATCAAGGAGCTGGATGGGAGGTGGGACCACTGGAACCACAGCCAGCACATACATGGGATCCCAACACGTCCAAGGTGAGGACCTCAGTCGCTAGGCTATTGTACTGGACCCCTCATTGTATATTCTTAACACTTTTCAACAATCAGTTGGATCATGCTGTATGTGGTTTCTTTTTTTTTTTTTTTAAGATTTCTTTCTTTTACTTGAAGTCAAAATTACACAGAAGAGACTGAGATCACCCATCCACTAGTTTACTTCCCAAATGACTGCAACAGCCAGAGCCGGGCTGGTCTAAAGTTCGGGGCCAGGAGCTTCTTCCCAATCTCCCGCATGGGTACAGAAACTCAAGCACTTGAGCCATCCTCCTCACCTTCTCAGGTCATTAGCAGGGAGCTGGATCAGAAACTGAGCAGGCAGGACTAGAACTGGCACCCACGGGGTCTGCGGGTGCCACACGTGGAAGCTTAGCCTGCAACACCACCCTGGTGGGCACTATACTTTACTTTCTGAGGTGTCAGGCTGTTCCAGGGGTCTGATGCACCTCTGTTCCATCACCATAGCTTTCCAATACAGCCGGAAGCCAAGCAGCTTTGCCCTTCTCTGTCAAGACTGCTTTGGTTACTGGGGGATTTGAGGTCCTACACACATTGAAGGATTGATTTTTTTTTAACTCTGTGAAAACTGACAGACATTTTATCAAATGGGAATGCAGATATCTTTCTGATATACCATTTCTCTTGGATGGAACTCAGAAGAGAGACTGTCATATTGTCCTATTTTTAATTTTTGGGAGGCATGGCCATCTTAACAACATTAACAATATTAATTCCTTATTCAACTTATTTCATTACTATCCCATGGTTTTGGTATCTAGCTCTCTCCTCTCTTTGGATTTATTGCTACTTTTAATTCTTTTGGATTCGATTTTTAAAAGATATATTTAGATTCATTGGAAAGGCAGATTTATAGAGAAGGTGAGACAGAGAGAAAGATCTTTCAGAAAGTTTGCTGGTTCATTCCACAAGTGGTCACGATGGCTAGAGCTGAGCTGATCTGAAGCCAAGAGCCTGGAACGTCTTTCTCTGGGTCTCCCACGCGAGTGCAAGGTCCCAAGGCTTTGGGCCGTCCTCAACTGCTTTCCCAGGCCACAAGCAGGGAGCTGGATGGGAAGTGGAGCAGCCAGTATACAAACCGGTGCCCATATGAGATCTCAGTGCACACAGGGCGAGAATTCAGGCACTAGGCTATTGTGCTGCGCCCTCGCTTCTATTTTAATGGGATGGTTTTCTTGATTTTTCAGATGGTTCACTTTTAAATCATGTAGAAGCACAGGTTTTTGCACTTTGATTTTCCACCCTGAAACTTTACTGAGTTGATGTGATTAGTTCTCACAGAGTCAGGGGAGTCTGTTTCCCATATATTGATCATCTCACCCAAACAGTGGAAACTTCACTTCTTTCTTTTTGATTTGGAAGTTTTCCTTCCCTGCTTGCTTGCTCTGTCTGGGACTTCTACTACTGTTACAAAGGGGAGAGGACAACACTGTCTTGCTCCTGATCTTAGAAGAACAGTTTTCAACTTCTCACCTCTGACTATGTTGTTAGCTGTGGACCTGATGCTATTAGTTTTCATTGTGTTGAAGTACAATCCATAAATACCTAATTTGTTGAGGGTTTACATCACAAAGTTATTTTGAATCTTGTCAAATACTTCAAGTTATTTTGAATCTTGTCAAATCTTGTATTTATTTTTCTTTGTAAAGGCAGATTAAATTTATAGAGAGAAGGAGAAACAGAGAAAGATCTTCCACCTGCTGGCTTACTTCCCAAGTGGCTGCAATGGTTGGAGCTGAGCCAATCTAAAGCCAGGAGCCAGGAGCTCCTCCCAGGTCTCCCACATGGGTGCAGGGTCCCAAGGCCTTTGGCCATCCTCTACTGCTCTCCCAGACCACAGGCAGGGAGCTAGAAGGAAAGCAGGGACAGCTGGTACATGAACCAGCCCACTACAGGATTCTGGGGCTTACAAGGCGAGTATCTATCCAGCTAAGCCATCATGCAAGGCACATCAAATTCCATTTTATATGTCTGTCAAATCAATGGTCAAGGATGACATATTACTACTACTTGAATAATCTGTGAATATTTTAAGATTTTATTATATATATAAGTGAAACGGGTAACTTTTTTTGATTGTTGTTCCTAACCCTTGCCTGAATTCCCACTGAACTCGTGTTTCCACTTGAGTTCCTTATTTAGTGGACCATTGAGCCTTTGCTCACAATGTAAACTGAAAAGATGTTATCTGGAGAATGAAGAAAGGAAGGGAGCAAAGGAGAAAGAGAAGGGAAGCATTAGTAGATTGTTAAACACGAATCTACACTGTATCAACACCGCATTAACACGGTGGGGGAGGGATGTTCCAGAATTTCAGAAGGTATATTAAAACACAAAACCTCCACATCGTTTTTTGTGGAGATAATCACATCTTCACACATTCCTCAATAGATAGCAAAAGAAAGTTGCTTTATTTACCACAGAGTGTCTTTACTGGAAAATATGTCAACAGGAAGTCACAAACCTGGTTTCTGGGAGAAATCTTCAGGAATTAAGGTGGCAGGACTCCCCGGCAACTCTGGTTCAGCGATCTCTGGGCGTGTGGCCTTCCTCTGCCTGGACGTGTCCTGTACTGGTGTGAGAAGTTCAGCCAATCCAGACACATTCAAAACATCATAAAAAAACAAATCCTCTAAGACACTGAAGAAGTGGAATTATTGGATGCTTAAGCATTTAAAAATCGGTGTTGAAGTTTCAGTTGATCACTGTTAACCAGCAGTTCTCAAAGTATGACGATGCAACACCTTACAGCTTGATAGAAATGCAAATTCACAATCTTTTAAAAACTATGATTTATTTTTAATTTATTTATTTGAAATTCAGAGTTACAGAGTGAGAGAGGCGAAGACAGAGAACTCTTATGTTTTCTGATTTATCCCCCAGCTGGCTGCCATGGCTGGAGCTGCACCTGTCTCAATCTGGGAGTCAAGAGCATCTTCCGTATCTCCCACATGGGTGCAGGGAACCAAGGACCTGGGTCCTGCTCTGTTGTTTTCCCAGGTACAACAGCAGAGAGCTGGATTTGAACTGGAGCAGCTGGGATGTGAATCAGTGCCCATTTGAGATGCCAGTGCCAAATGGCGTAGCCTGATATGCCACTCCACTGGCCCCAGCAATCCCTGTTTAACAAACCATCCTGCTCATTCTGACAGTCGCTGAAGTTTGAGAACCTGTGTTCTAAACCGGGGCTCGGTCCAACCCACTGCTGACTCTTGTAAATAAAGTTTTATTGTAACACAGAGCACATTTTCACATTATGATTGCTTTGGGGTTACAAGTGCAGAGATGATGTGTTGCCAAAAAAGCTGCAAATTTTGCAGAGCCTAAATTTGTTTTGTTTTGTTTTGTTTTACCATTTTCTCTGTCTCTTCTCTTTCTGCTGCTTTGCTTTCAAGTGAAACAAATGGGTGTCAGCAGGTGAAGTTGCCTTTTGGCCTGCACCCCGCATCACAGAGCTGGCAAGCTCCCAGGCCCTCCACTTCCCCTTCCCGCTGTGCCAGCACAGCAGGCAGAGGATGCTGGCTCAAGTGCTTGGTGCCCTGCCACCCAGACAGAGGTCCTGGATAGAGTTCCAGGCTCTGGCCTCAGCCTGGCCTAGCTCTGGCTGCAGGCATGTGGGACATGAAGTAGAAGTGCCTCTTTCTCCCTGTTTCCCTGTACACCCGTCACCACCACTGCCAGCTCTGCCTCTGGAGTTCAATGGAAGCATATTAAGACTTATCCTATGTAGCAGGACAGAAACATTTCCCCTAATCTTTGCTCCAAGTCAATCATACTTTGACCAGCAGTATTTATGGAAAATCATCAATTCATAGGAAATGCTAAGTTGTCCTTGCCATTGCTGCTGGAGTGATTTCCAAACCATTAGACCACTGGTTTGTTTTTCTCATATTCCTGAAAGCCTTAGAAAGAAATAGGCTCATCATAGCCATAACACGCAGAAGCAGTACAAAGTGGTACAAAGTGGATTTATTTACCTGATCTTTCTCATTGTGGCTAGCACTGCTGAGAAAAAAAAAAAAGTGGCAGAACTGGAAGAAAAAGAAGCCAATTATACCATGGCTATATTTCCTGAAGAGACAGAAACTCAGCTCCCAGATATGCAGGGCCATGCCAGGAACGACGGCAACCTCCCACCTGCCACCTACAGACCCCTTCACTGTTCACCTCTTTCCTCACCACCCAGGCTTTGTCTTTGAGCACCACCAGCACGCCCTCACTGTGTCCTCCTGGTGTCACAGGCTTGCTGCCCCATCCTCTCTGCCCTTCAAATCCCACTTTGCTTCAGTCCCACTCCCCCATCTTCGGAGCCTTGCCACATGTCCCGCCCTGAACCTACTGCAAACAGCTGTAACTCATAGTGAACAGTGCTTGGTCCATTCTCAGCTCTCTGTCTGAGAACTGTTCATTCCACATCTGCTCAATGTCCGTGAGACACAGAGACGGGGAAGGAGGGTGCACTGGGCGCACAGTTCTCGGGCATCCTTTCATTTAGCACACTGAGAAGTTAATCCCTGCTGGTTGATTTCAGAGATGCCTCAGAAGCCAAAAGCCAAACTTACCGCTGCCACATTTTCGGACTTTCGTCTTCCTTCTTCTACTACAATATGGTATTAGCATTTTCTTCTTCTGGTCACCAGTCCAAGACTGCTCACTGGCACTGCTACTGGAAGCCTCATTGCTCTCAGAAAAGAGATGTTTCCTGTAATTAACCTATTACAAACACAAATGAAATGATCAATGAAACCATCGAAGGGGTGTCGGCACCATTTATGTATGAGCAATCTATTACTACAAAGTTACACAGAAGAGAAGTGACTATTGAAGACTGGGCTCTTATACAAATGTGATTCAGAAGTAATGGCGAGGAGAAAAATAATTTCTCATGAGTCAGTTATCAACCAAGATGCGGTCTCAAGGATGACCAAATTCTAATTAGGCATTTGCAACTAAGATGTAAGAGTTGCCAACTTTAAAATACTAAAAATTTTATTTATTTATTTATTTGAATGGCAGAGTTATAGAGAGACAGAGGGAGAGACAGGAATCTTCCATGGGCTAGTTCACTTTCCAGTGGTTGCAATAGTCAGAGCTGGACCAGGCAGAAGCTGGGAAATGAGTCTAAGCACTTGAGTGTTCTCTGTTGCTTTCCCACACAGCCCAGCAGGCAGCAGGACTGGAAGTGGAGCATTCAGAGTCCAATGTGGGATGCTGGTGCTGCAGGCAGCAGCCTACATTTTTATGCCTCAACACTAACCCTTAGGCATTTCCTGAACAGAAGGATCTGCTTAAAGAATTGAAAACAAGGGCCCAGCGTGATAGCCTAGTGGCTCAATCCTTGCCCTGCATCTACCATGATCACATATAGGTGCCAGTTCATGTCCCAGCTGCTCTACTTCCCATCCAGCTCCTGCCTGTTGTCTGGGAAAGCAGCAGAGGATGACCCAAAGCCTTGGGACCTGGCACCCATATGGGAGACCTGGTGGAGGCTCCTGGCTCCTATCTTCAGATAGGCTCAGCTCCAGCTGTTGTGGCTACTTGGGGAGTGAACCAGTGCACAGCTGATCTTTCTCTCTGTTTCTCCTCTTTGTATACCTGCCTTTCCAATTAAAATAAAATCAAATAAGTTTTTTTAAAAAATGATTGAAGAGTAGAGATTTGATCTAGTGGTTAAGACAACAGTTGACATGCCCACATGCCCCATCAGATTCCAGCTCTAGCCTGGCAGGCAGTGGTGAGGACTGAAGTAGTGTGTCTCTGTCCCCAAGACACAGCCTGGGATTGAATTCTTGGCTCCTGACTTTAAGCCCAACTTTTCATGGTCATTTGATGGGCTGGAACAGCAGATTGAAGCTGCCCAACTTCCTTTCTGCAACAGTGTCTGAGTAATGAATTTCTCTTCAAGCCCCCCTCTTGTGATCCTGGTGTGTAGCCAAATTTATGAACTGTTGTTCTAAATATGCATGCTTTTGCAAACAACTTACAGCATTTTTTGATAGAGGAACAAAGAAACTGGGAATGTCTTATTGCATGATTTTTTTTCTTTCCTGAAAGATGTATTTGAAAAGCAGAATGACAGAGACGTCACACTGTGTTGTGTCCCATCATGAGAACAACATCGGAATAGTAAGGTATTCCAAGAGAAGATACCACATTCACAAAACTTTCATCGCTTGATGTTACTGCCAGCTATTACTGTTCGCCTCTCATCATGTCTACTGTGTAAGTTCCACTTGAATGTGGCTATCATGATCAGGAGAAAACAGCATTTAGGGGTTTCATAGAATCTCTGGATTCAGGCTTCCATTTCTCATGAGAAAGAAGGGACCACTATGCCTGCCCATCAGCTGTCATCCAAGGTGAGCAAATTCTGGACGGCGTAAGAACTTGCTCTAGTCACATAAGACTGAATAAAGGACTTTTTCCATTTTCCACAACCTATCTGCCATCAAATGAGAACATGAAATGATAATTCCTTCTAAGACTATCAATGGGGCTGACCCACCTGTCCATCTAACTGGACAGACCTGAGTATGGTAGATTGACCCTTTCATAGTTTGCCAATCATTAAGCCCATTTCACGCAATGCATAGATCAAGTAATAGCATACAGGAATTATTTTCACTTTATTTGGAGGTTTACTGCTACTTGTAATGAGTAATGTTCATTTCCAGTTAAAAATGAAATAAAATATTTATTTTTACAATGCTTGAATAAATTTAAGATAATTTTCATTAAGAAAAAGGCATAGATAACAAAGAGAGCCACAGCACACTGACAGTGATGGGCAAGCAACTGAAGTGTAGGGCACATTGCCTTAAAAGGATAAAAGTTACTACATTACCAGCATCCTTCTCCTTGTTTGTTTTCTGTCACTGTTGAAAGCAGAATCGCGCCTGAAGTAAAATGTGCCTGGTGAATGGGACAGGTACAACCAGCACCCTCTACCTTCCCCTCTCTCACTGCCCCCAACTTCTGTTTCCCTCCTGTGTCCTTTGCCCAGTCACAAACCTGGTGCCCGGTAGTGCCCCATTCTACAAACTTGCTATCATGCAGTCTATGGCTGCAGATTCTCTGGCAGGTAAGAACAGAGAATAGAAACCACACATCCTGTGAGTCCCTTGTCTGTCAGGTTCAGAGGGAAGGGAAGGGTGGGTGGAGCAATGGGAAACCAGGCAGCTGTGGCAAATACACCACCATTTCTAGGCAGCCACTGACCTAACTTATGTCTGCATTTTCTAGCATTTCATACAATAGAATCATTATATGTACTCTTGTGGCCCAGCTTCTTTTACTAAGCATAATTACTCTGAGATGAATTAAAGATACATATATCCAAATTCATTACTTTTTGCCTCAAAAATTTATTTATTTTAAAGGTGGAATTAGAGAGAGAGAGAGCGAAGACAGAAGAGAGAGAGGGGAGGGGGGAGAGAGAGGGGGACAGGCAATGGCGGGGAGACAAGGAAAGCTGGGCAGAGAAGGGAAGAGGGAGAGAGAGGGAGAGAGGGGGAGAGAGAGGGAGAGAGATGGAGAGAGAGGATTTGAACTGATGTTCATCCACTACTTCACAGCCCAGCTAGCTGCAACAGGCAGACTAGACCCGACCACAGGCAGAAGTCAGCAGCTTCATCAGGGTCTCCCATATGAAGCAGGGACCCAAACACATGGGCCACCCTGTACCTACTCTCCCAAGGCCACCAGCAGGGATCTGGATCGGTAGTGGAGCAGCCAGGACTAACATGTGCCATGTTGGATGCTGGCATCATCACAGGTGGCACCATGCCCAGCTATGCCTCAATGGTGGGCCCATTCCTTTCCATTGCTATGTGGCATTCCAATGTGTGGATATGTCAGAGTGCATCAGTATGTCATCTATTGATGGACATTTAGGTTTGTTTCAGTTCGGAGCTATTACAAATAAAGTTGCCATAAACATTCATGCCTTTGTAAGGACACACTGATATTTCTCTTGGGAAAACACCTAGGATGAGAACAGCTCAACGAGTCAAAGGGTTGCTAAAAATCTAACATTTTAAGAAACTGCTAGAAGTATCTAAACTGCTCTACATTTTTACCAGTGCTTGGCACAATCTAATTTCAGCCAGTCTAGTGGGTGTGTAGTGCCTCTCATTACAGTTTTAACCTAGATTTCCTCAGTAACTAATGATATCAGTAAAGTTGCAATATACTTATCTGGGCTGTCCTCCACTGCTTTCCCAGGCCACAAGCAGGGAGCTGCATGGGAAGCTGGGCTGCCGGGATTAGAACCAGCATCCATATGGGATCCCGGAGCGTGCAAGGTGAGGACTTTAACCGTTACGCTATTGCGTTGGGCCAACCTTCAATGATTTGAATCAGAGGTTATATTTTTGAATCTATTGGTCAATTTCAGAGGTCCTGGAATCTTCCTCCTGAGTCTTCCATGGCAAGAGCTCATCTATCTCTGTTTATACTGTTTTTTTAAAGATTTATTCATTTTATTACAGCCAGATATACACAGAGGAGGAGAGACAGAGAGGAAGATCTTCCATCCGATGATTCACTCCCCAAGTGAGCCGCAACGGGCCGGTGAGCGCCAATCCGATGACGGGAACCAGGAACCTCTTCCGATCTCCCACGCGGGTGCAGGGTCCCAATGCATTGGGCTGTCCTCAACTGCTTTCCCAGGCCACAAGCAGGGAGCTGGATGGGAAGTGGAGCTGCCGGGATTAGAACCGGCGCCCATATGGGATCTTGGGGCTTTCAAGGCGAGGACTTTAAGCACTAGGCCACGCCACCGGGCCCTATCTCTGTTTATACTTAAGGACCCTCAGCAACATCAGAGATCCCAATGTATGCATGTGATCTTATGGAGCTCTGAAATTAATCTGCCATTAACTTGACTGCAAATGGTATTGGTTGTAAATTATTCTAATTGTTAGTAGCATTCAGAAAGGAAACTGATGTTTGTATATTGATCTGTGTCCTTTGGTCTTAAATCCAGTATTTTGCTGACAAAAAAAAAAAAAAGTACACTGCCTGAGATAACCCTGGAGGCGTGGGGAAGGGGCCCGAGGAGCAGGGTAACAGCCCACACTTCCCCCAGGTGTTCTCCAGGGACGCTGTGGCAGAGGTCTAAGCCATGATTTGTGATGCCAGAATCCCACACTGTAGTGCTGCTTCAAGTCCTAATTGCCCTACTTTTTTTAATAGTTTTTTATTAATTATTTTGCATTATGTGACAGTTTCATAGGCTCTGGGAATCCCCCCACCCCTCCCCTCCCCTCCCTCCTGGTGGATTCCTCCACCTTGATGCAGTATTACAGTTCAAATTCAATCAAGATTCTTTCCTTGCAAACATATACCAAGCATAGAGTCCAGCTACTTATTGTCCAGATGGGTTGAACAGTTTCTTGGGGAGACCATTTCAGGTCTGAAGTTAGAGCTGGTAGAATATCATCACAGTCAATTAAGAGTCCCAATATAACATCAACAACAATTTGCAATATTATGGAATTGACATGGTTTTGAGTAACCAGTATGTTAAAAAAAAAAAAAAAAAAAAAAAGCAAGCCCTAACCACAACCTATGATTAGCTCATTGACATTTCAATTTTAGTTTATATACAGGACCGGCTGCTGTATACCTTAAAATGGCTATAAGGTACCATTCAGCTGTCTCGTGTCTATTTCATTTTAGTATTTAGCCATTTGTTGTGTTGAAGTATAATTTTGCTGATCTTGGCAGATTTTAGGATAATCTAGACTGGTTTGTAACTCTAACAAGATATTTGTTGACATTTAAGGTGCAGAACATTTTGGGGGGGCGTGCAGGAAAATCCCCAACACCATGGTAAGGAGTAACTAATCTTTGTGTCCCACCCAGCGAGGCATGAGCCAATCCACACCAGCTCTTTCCTGTCAGATTTCAAGCTCTACTTTCTGTTGTTGGTCTATTTATTTAGGTTTTTTTTTTTAGTTTGTATGATTGTTTGTTTGCTGTAAGGAGTTTTCGAAGCGATCCCGATGGTCATTGCGAGGGAGTGTGGGGGTCCAGAGGTGGAGCCAGGCTCGGACCAGAGAAAGCTCTCCTCCCTGGTTCCGAAGGACATTTACTGTTCTTCTGTTTCTGCGAACCGCTCAGGGTTTTTGGTTGTCTTTCCGATGACGTTGGTTTCTGCACGGTAGTGTTTGGAGTTCTTCCATCCCCTGTGGAAGCTCCGGTTGGCTAATTGCCCTACTTTTAATCTGATCCAGCTCCTTTTAATCTGATCCAGGTCCCTGCTTACATGCCTGGGAAAGCAGCGGAAGATGGCCCAAGTACTTGAGCTCCTGTGGGAGACCTGGATGGTTTTCCCAGCTCCTCCTGCCAGCCTGGCCCAGACCTAACACTTGTGTCTGTTCACGCAGTAAACCAGTGCATGAAAAATCTCTGTCTTAAGCCCAGAGTTATGGTTCAGTGGCTAAATCCTATATGGGTGTCAGTTCTTATCCCGGCAGCAGCCTCCCTTCCTATTAGGCTCCCTGCTTGTGGCCTGAGAAAGCAGTAGAGGATGGCCCAAAGCCTTGGGACCCTGCACCCATGTGGGAGAGCCAGCAGAAGCTCCTGGCTTCAAATGGGCTCAGCTCCAGCTGTTGCAGCCACTTGGAGAGTGAGCCAGTGCGTGGAACATCTTCCTCTGTGTCTCTTTCTCCCTGTAAGTCTGCCATCCAATAAAAACAAACCTTTAAAAAAAAGACGGGGGGTGGCGGGAAGATCTCTCTCCTCACCCCTCTCTCCTGTCACTCTGCCTTGCAAAGAAATAATCTTAAACTTTAAAAACAACAACAACAAAATAATTCTTTTAATTCCACACAGCACTGTCTCCTGAGCAGGGGGTCGCCAAAGGTAGCAGTGGGAGACAGCTCCGGCTGAGAACCTGCACTCCCACACTCCCAGTGCACAGCGTGGGATAGGAGCTGGGAGAGCCACTCACCTGGCCTGGCCACTCAGCTCAGGACTCTCAATTTTCACAGGTGATTCCGGTAAGTCTGAAGAATACGCATGCACCAACGTGACTTCTAGTGACCAAAATGAAAAATAATGCTAAATCTCTAAGTAGTACTTACAACCAGAGACTCAAGTCTTATCTATGATATATCTATGTCTATATATCATGTATATTTATGGTATGTATTTTTAATATATGATAAATTTATACATAAAAGAAACAGTCTCACCTTTCTTTATCACATCTGGCTTCAGCTTTTCAGGTAAATGTTTAGCTGTTTCGGTTTGCTGTCATAAAAACAAAATTCTGATGATACCTTTGAAACCTCTGTGTTTTAAACTCTTTTGCAGCTGCTGTCTAGCTTATCAGCAAACCACACTTATGGGCCTGGCGCAGTGGCCTAGTGGCTAAAGCCCTCACTTTGCATATACCAGGATCCCACATGAGCACCAGTTTGTAGCCCAGTTATTTCACTTCCCTTCCAGCTCCCTGCTTGTGGTCTGAGAAAACCAGGAGAGGACAGCCCAAAGCCTTGGGACCCTGCTTTCACATGGGACACACAAAAGGAGCTTCTGGATTGGCCCAGCTCTGGCACTTGGGGAATGAACCAGCAGTGGAAGATCTTTCCCTGTCTCTCCTTCTCTCTGTAAAATTTGATTTTCCAATAAAAACAAATACATCTCTTTAAAAACACATGCAATGATTAATTAAACACTAGGCTTTGGATTTACTAATAAATGGATTTACTTCAGCAGCTCAGTGCCATAGCATGTTAAGCTACCACCTGCAATGCCAAGACTCCAGATGAGCACCAGTTCAGTTCAGTCCTAGCTGCTCCATTTCTGATTCAGCTCCATACTGATGCTCCTGGAGAAATACTAGAAGACAACCAGAGAGCCTGGGTCCCTGCTGCCCACAGGAGGCATTCAGGGGTCCTGGCGTCGGCCTGGCCAAGTGCCTGGGTCCCTGCCGCCCACAGGTGGCATTTGGGGCTCCTGGCTTTGGCCTGGCCCAGAGCCATCACAGCCATCTGAAGAGTGAACCAACAGCTGAAAAGATCTTCTTCCCGCCTCTCTGCAACTCTGCCTTGCAAACAAATCGTTTACTGAAAATGAAACCAGTGGCTCCAAATGTCTGTAGGATACTTCAAAACATTCCTAACCACTCTCAGGAAAGAATTTTCTGCCATCCTCGGAAATCATGGAGTGTCACAAAGACCAAGGGAGAGTCTCCCACCGGATCGTTGCTGCTGAAGTGTACAGATTCCGGAGGACTTCGAAGATGTCCATTTCTGTGAGATCGTACGTGTTCAAAAGAAAAGCCTGTCATCGTATCCCTTCTTTCCCTACATGAGTTCCCAAGCATCAGTATTCTGATCCAAACTGGGCACCGAGGCAGAGGACAGTCACACCACACCTTAGTCGGGAAACTGCACTGAAAGAAAGGGGGAGGGGTGTCAACAAAGCTGGTGAAGTTATCTAAAGAAAGGCAGGCTCAAAGCATTTCTAGTTGGACAGAAAAATACTGTTTGCAGAACTTCCTCCTGCCAATGTCCCAGTAGACCCGGGTCCCAGCCTGGCTCCCAGGACCCCCATACTCACAGGAAGCTGGGAATGATCACTGATGAGAACTGTTAGGCACTGGTCATCTTCCGGGCTCATGACTTGCACCAGGTTGGTGGATTCTTCTGTCTGTTCTGTACACATTAAGAAAAAAACAGGGCCAGGTTTGTGGCACAGTGAGTAAGCCTCAGACTACACTACTGGCATCCCACGTGGGTGCTGGTTCCTGTCCTGACTGCTCCACTGCCAAATCAGTTCCCTGCTAATGGCCTGGGGAAAGCAGTGGGAGATAGCCCCAGTGCTTGAGTCCTGGCTACCCACAAGGGAGACCCACATGAAGGTCCTGGCTTTAGTCTGGTCCATCATTCCCTTGTGGCCAACGGCGAAGCAAACCAGCAGATGGACGATCTCTATCTCACCTTTTCCATAATTCTGTCTTCCAAAAGAAATAAACATATTTTTTAAAAGTCACATAGGGGCCAACACGATAGCTCAATTGGCTAATCATCCATTTTGCAGGCCCAGCATCCCAAATGATGCCAGTTCGTGTCCTGCCTGCTCCATTTCCCATCCAGTTCCCTGCTTGTGGCCTGGAAAAGCAGCAGAGGATGACCCAAGTCTTTGGGAGCCTGCAACCACATGAGAGACCCGGAAGAAGCTCCTGGCTGCTGCAGGGCTCAGCTACAGCCATCATGGCCATCTGGAGAATGGACCAGCAGATGGAAGATATTTCTCTATCTGCGTAAAATCTGCCATTGAATTTAAAAATAAATAAGCTTTTGGGCCCAGCGGCGTGGCCTAGTGGCTAAAAGTCCTCGCCTTGAACGCCCCGGGATCCCTTATGGGCGCCGGTTCTAATCCCGGCAGCTCCACTTCCCTTCCAGCTCCCTGCTTATGGCCTGGGAAAGCAGGAGAGGACGGCCCAATGCATTGGGACCCTGCACCCGCGTGGGAGATCGGAAGAGGTTCCTGGTCCCGGCTTCGGATTGGCGTGTACCGGCTCGTTGCGGCTCACTTGGGGAGTGAAACATTGGATGGAAGATCTTCCTCTCTGTCTCTCCTCCTCTGTGTATATCTGGCTTTCCAATAATAATAAAATCTTTTAAAATAAATAAATAAATAAGCTTTTGAAAAATGTATCTGGTCTAGTCTATTGCTGCACTGGCCTCAAGGGAAGACAAGACTGACCAAATGCTCCCATCTCCTGCTCCCTGCCATCCCAGCATCTGCACTGCTTTGCCATTTTTGCGGGACAAGCAACTCTGAACTGAATCGTAATTCCAGACTCTGACCAACTCTTCCTTCTCCAGTGATACACTCATACTCAAACAATCTCACATGATGCTAGGTTTTCTGGGACTTCTTCCAAGATTGATTTTTTGTCATCACTTTTCAGAGCCAGAATTTTGCCATTTTCCAAAAATACCTCTCTCTCTCATGGCTATTAGGAATCATAGCCATGGTGACTTCCTTCTCAAAGTTAGTAGAAAGTTCCCAGGAAGTTTGCATCTGATCAGGCAACACCTGAAACATAAGCCAGAAGCCATGTGACTTTAAAAGCAGAAGCCTGCCCTGGTGCTCCATTTCCAATCCAGCATCCTGCCAATGCACTCTCTAGGAAAACAGTCACACAGCTCAACTATGTAGGCCCTTGCCACCATGCATGGGACCTGAATTGACTTCCAGACAACAGGCTTCAGGACAGCCCAACTTTGGGTATTGCAGTGAGTGAAGGTCTCTTTTGCTCTCCTTCAAATAAATACAAATAAGTAACAAGTTTTAGAGTAGCAGCCTTTGAAAAAGCATCCAGGAAAATGCATAGCTTGGGATACAGCTCTGTGCTCCTGGAGAAGAGGTTAGTGTCTTAAAGGGTTTTCAGCGAGCTGGGTCACTGAACTGGTTCCAATTCTGCCCTCCTCCAAGTCCAGTGTGGGGGGACCAGACCTTTGCAAGTGTAAGAGATCAGAATCTTCCCAATTCACTCTGTGAACAGGAAGGTGAGAGAGAAAGAGGGGGGAAGAGAGGGAGGGAGGGAGGGAGGGAGGGAGGGAGAGAGAGAGAGAGAGAGAGAGAGAGAGAGAGAGAGAGAGAGAGAGAGAGAGAGAGAGAGAGAGAACAGTGCCAGAAGCCCACCAGGAATGTCCTTGGGACCCCAGGAAGAAATGGTCAAGAGGTGATGTCATCCCAGTCAAGTTTCCCATGGTGCACAGTAAATGGAGTAGATTATTTGGAGGCACACAGAGAGGGTCAGTGTTCCACACCATGGAGACACTGACACACAAAAAGGGAGAAATGGGATTAGGACACTTGACTCTTCAAGGGACACTCAGGAGACCATGGCTTTTTCAGCCAACATTCACATCCTCCAATGCCAATGAGGAAATGAAAGAGCTGGGAAAAGAGTTTCGAATCATCAGCGAGAATTAATCCTGGTCCTGTTTGTCCTGTCCCAGTGCTCGAGTGGCTGCCTGTGAGATGGTAAGCTGTACATCAAAGTGGATTTCTACCTTCATCACCTCTTCCCTGCTGATGACAATAGGCTGCTGCAGGCGGATGAGGAGTATCTTCATCATCTCCGTTTCTGGCAATGAAAAGGGGCAATAATGCGTGTCAACACAGAGACAGGTTTTATTTTCAAATGTCATCATTTTAAATGACCTCAGGGGGGGTATTTGTAAACCAGATCTTTCCATGATAATAAGATGAAAATAAATCATATTATAATGGGTTTCTGATACTGCTTTACTAAATACACATGTATATTTATGCACACACTTGTCATACACGTTTGTGGGGCTGACCTTGGAAAACCATGAACCAGCATAGTGCAGCAACAAGGAAATGGAGGCAGGTTCTGCCTTCTGCAAGCCAATCAACTTTTTAAGGAGCTCTTTGTTTTTATAGGGGGATCATCTGCAACAAGCATTTTACTTTCGAATCCACTAAACACAATATCCATTCAATATCTCTCTGAAATCTTAGTTGCTGCTAAAATTCACATTGAAATTCAGCTTTCCCAATATCCAAACAGTAATAATTCACCTCCATTTCAACACACTCTTTTCTTTTAAGAAAATTATTTAAGAGGCAGAGTCACAGAAAGACACAGAAACATTGCTCCCAATCATTGTTTCTCTCTCCAAAAGCTCATCACAGCCCTGGCTTGAGGCCAAGGGCAGAAGCCAGGAACCAGCACCCGAACTACCACCACTGTGCTCCAGGCTCTGCATCAGCACGAACCAGTTGGGCTGGGCACCCGAGCACGCCAGTGCAGGACATGGAGTTCCTAACCACCAAGACAAACGCCTACTCTTAGGTTCCTCTTACAGAAAAGAATGGAGCCAGAGTTGAGAGAAGCCTGCTGTTAGACTTCAGCCTCTGAATTAAATGACAGCTCTTTGCTGAACTGCAGTGAGCGCACATTAGAGGTGGCCCACAAGAAAGAAGCGAGTGAAGTGCAGCAGAGAGCCTGCACAGCCACAAATTGAGGAAACTGGAGAGGAAGCCAACAGAAGCATACAGGTCTAGATCGACCCTGTCCATCGCAGTGGAAGACCAAAACACAACCAGTAAGGTGGGGATGCAGCAAGAGTAACTCAGACAGCAGACTGGGATTAATTGGGACCAGAAAGGGCACACCATCTCAATCATTTTGATATACGATATTTTGGCTGGAACTGGTTAAACAAATCAACAACAGTTTTTATTTGACATGAATACTTGGAGATACAAGACAAAGAGGCAGAATCTACTAGATACCGCAAAACAAAGAAAGAATGATGGTCCCAGTGGACTGCTTGAAAGAAATTCTTGGTGGAAAGTAGAATGAACAGACTCCTTGGCACAGTGAGGAGAAAGAACAGGTAGCTGCTGGCTGCACACCACCAGTGACACCTGCACACCGCTAATGATGCCTGCGTAGGCATGGCTAGGGCACAGCTAGAATCACCATGTTCCATGACAAGGTGCCAGGAGGCAGTTCACTGAGCCAGAAATGAGTTCACTCCCAAACCCATACATGAGCAGTGCTGTCCTATCATAACCTTTGCCTCCCTATACAAAATGGCACCTGATTTGGCTCTAGGTGGCAGACTGGGCTATGGAAATCTACCCTTTTCCCACACTGCCCATCTGGGACCTGCTGCTCTGTCTCTGCTCCTGGTCAAAAGAAACAGAGCAGCAGGATAGGCAGTTCTTTGTCTGGGTTCATCTCCTGAGCTCTGGGTGAATGCCCCTTCCCACCTGTTGCTGGCACAGTTCCAGCTACCAGTGGAGTTAAGACTGCTGCTGGCTGATTGCCATTGTGGTATCAGTCACTGCAACACCACACCATTGTGTCTGCTGCTTTCCTTGTGTCTGTCAGTCTCCAGGTACCCCTCTGCTATTGTTCTGTTCTCTCCTATGTCCTGGAATGTGCCCTCTCTACTCCACACTGGCTAACAGTTCTCCGTCTGTTTAAACATGTCCTTACCCTATTCGGCCATCTTGATTCTCCGTAAATTAAATTTTAAAAATCATCCATTCAGACCAAGCAGCATTTATCGCAAAGATGCAGGGACAGTTTCCAACATATGCAAATCAATGAAAATGACATATCACACCAACAAAATGATAAAAAGCCACATGATTATTTAAATGAATAGAGAGAAAGCATTTGGTAAAGTATAACATCCTTTTGGGGACAGGACTGTGGCGTAGTGGGTTTAGCCGCTGCCTGCAGCACCAGCATCCTGTAGAGGCTTCTGGCTGTTCCACTTCTGATCCAGTTTCCTGGTTATGCGTTTGGGAAAACAGTGGAATCTCTGAACCCCTGCATCCACAAGGGACACATAGAGAAAACTCCTGGCTCTTGGTTTCAGACTGGCCCAGCCTCAATCTCTGTTCCCAGTTAGGGAGTAAATCAACAGATGGAAGTTCTCTTTCTTTCTCTCTCTAACCCTTTTAAATAAATGAATGAAAAATAAAACATACTTTCATGATGAAAAATTCCCCCAAAATATTGTATACAGAAGGAACACACTTATAAACAATGAAGGCAACATAGGCAAATCTCACAGCCAGTATTATATTGAATGGAGAAAAGTAGAAGCATTCCCACTAGGATCCAGAACCAGACACGGTCGCCCACGCTCCCCATTGCTATTCTACACGAACCTGGAAACTCTACCTAGAGCTACTAGACAAGAAAAAGAAATCAAAGGGATACAAATTGGAGAGAAGGAAGCTGAATCATCCCTGTTTGCAGGTGACATGGTTCTTCATATAGGGGAACCAAAGATTCTAAGACTGTTGCAACTCAAGAGACTTTGGCAAAGTGTCAGGACACCAAACCAAACTAATTCCATTCTTACACACCAACCATGGTTGAGAACGAACTCTTAAGATCAGCCCCATTCCCAAGAGCTGCCAAACAATAAATAAAATAAACAAATACCTTGGGATATATTTAACCAAGGATACAAAAGATCTCTATAATGAAAAATTTTTAAATGTTAATGAAAGGAATAGAAAAACACACATGCAAAAAATGGAAAAATCCTCCCCATGTTTAGGGATTTGTCAGAATATCATCAAAATGCTCACACCACCCAAAACAATTTGCGATCCCAATAAAAATGCAAAGGGCATTCTTCTCAGATCTGGAACAATACAGTAGCCCAGAAACTCCTATGAAAACACAAAAGATCCCAAACAATTAAAGAAATGTTAAACAATAAAAACCAACCCAGAGGCATCACAACACCATACTTGAAGACACACAACTGACACATAGACCAATGAAATAGAAGGGAAGCCCCAAAAGGTGGTCCACACATCTATAATCCCCACCACCGTACTAGGCACCTTGCCTCTTTCTCAAGGCATGCACACAATCTTCTTTAGAACTAACCCAGCTTTTTACTGACAGAACTGCACAAAGAAAACATAAAGAAAAGTAGATGTGGCATGAACAATTATCATCTTACCTGTTACGCAGAAATGGACCACTGCTTCCTTGAGCAATCTTACTGGATCCCACAGAGTATTCTTAGAAGGAAAATAAATTTGTGAAATTCACAAGCACATGACACATACAGAGAACAATCCAGAAGCATTCGGATCTCACAGGGAAATGAACATCATTACCTCCACATTGTTTATATATAATGTCACACTCTGACTTCCAAGGTTGAAATCAATCCAAAATTTCTCTATTTTTTCATCTGCAGACTTTCTCATCTGAAAGAGAATTTCAGCATGAATTGAACAGAATATCCACACTAAATGGTCATGTAAAATCTAACCCATTAAAGAATCTGAACTTTTCCTAAAATAATACTATCCTAACATTATGCAACTTGCCTTAATTACTTAACTCATTTATGCAAAATGGAAAGATAACAATTTTCTGTACCTAGTTCCAAGAAAAATTGCTATCTTAACATATCTCATGGACATTTAAGTGTGCCGAAAGACTCCATCTTGTAATTTTATCTATAATGAAACACTGGTTTACATAATTTATTGTCTGAATAAACGCAAGAGTTATCATTATAGTTTTGCTGACAGTAGTTTTTAGCAAAGGTTATCTAATTAGAAGCCTATTTCATATTTTTTCATTATTTTAAATATATCTTTACTGTAAGTTCCAAGGCCAAAGAACAGCTAAACCAGTGAGATACACTTTGTAGTAAATAATAATAAAAAAAAAAAAAACTTGAGATTGCTGTAATCCTTAAATTCTTTTATAAACAGTCTGAGGTATTATTAAGTCAATTTAATGTGTGCCTGATTTATGAAAATACATGTAACCACAACAGTGTTAAAAAAGACTAAACCAAAAATACTGTACAACTCCAGGAAATGATTCAAATACAGATGTAAATAAATTTTTTAAAGACTTTATTTCTATTTCTTGGAACGATTTTCCATCTGCTGGTTAAATGACTACCATGTTCAGGGCGAAAGCAAGCAGAAGCCAAGCCAAGAGCCTAGAACTCCTTCTGAGCCTTCTACAAGGATGGCAAGGGCCATATACTCAGGCTACCTCCCGCTGCTTTCCCAGACACATCCACAGGGAGCTGGACAGAACCAGGACAGCCAGAACGCACACCGCCACTGCCACAAAAGGACAGTGTTGCAGGGTTAGGGTTACTCAGCGGCTTGATGCTGCACCACAACGCCAGGCCCCTCAGTTACTTTCTCCAAACAAGAAACATGTCCAGATGGACAAGTTTACCAAATGAGGCTATCGCCAAATGTAATTTTTCCACCAAAGCACAACCTTGTAGGTTTCTGCCATGTTTTTCTCTCTGCTGATCAGGAAGAATAATGAAGCAACTGCTGCAATTGTTTTACATTTTTTAGCCGTTCTCATATACCACTACTAAATCAGTTCTTAATCACAGTTTTGTCTTACTAAAGTCATTTTGTCTGAAATAAGACCTTTGACATTCTTCCTCTGCTTGATCCAGTCTGTTGTTCAGGCTTTCATTACTTTATTGAGATCTCTATGTCCCAGATTTTAGTCTGGTTCCTTTTCAAACATCTTTTTGTGAAATCTCATTCGTACCCTGCATTGTCCGCCTCATTTCAGTAAACTCTCTGTACCTCTTGAACCTCTGACTATCCCTATAGTCACTCTCCTGAAAGTTTTGAATCAAATATTTATTCCCTCAACCTCCTTTTCTTTGGCGTCTGACACTACTAGAACATTACCATGCGCCAGCGGACGCATCATTCTCTCCTTCACCCCTCTGTTGATACTTGCATATCTGATGAATCCAGTGTCTCTTTGGCTTTTTTCATATTTTTTAAATGATTATTTTATGATGCAGTTCCACAGACTCTGAAATTTCATGTTCCCTCTCCTTAAAGCCCTTTGGCCCCATTGATTTCCCTTATATTATTACAATAGTACAGTCCTTCATAAACAGTCATAAGTCCATCATCCCACCATT
Organism: Ochotona princeps; assembly: GCF_030435755.1. Lineage (NCBI taxonomy): Eukaryota > Metazoa > Chordata > Mammalia > Lagomorpha > Ochotonidae > Ochotona > Ochotona princeps. The sequence goes on along the minus strand of NW_026697410.1, from coordinate 143,276 downwards.
TAAGCATATCCCGACATTGTAGGTATGAGCAATGACAAAGAGTCCAGCATCCTATTGCATATATATATACATATATATCAGTTTCATATATATGTATATAATACAATTTCAATGGAAGTCCGTCTTTGGTTTGGAAGTAGAGATGCACACTGCATTGTATCTTCACATCTACGTACCATAATCTCCATTACACAGTTACTGTACATCCCCTTAAATGCAATGCCACAAAACAAAATCAACAGGAAGAAAAACAGAAAATTTACAACATGGAGTTAAATAACGTGATACTGAATGTCCAATGTGTCACTGAAGAAACAAAAATCAAAAACCTTTTGAAGCAAATAATGCTACTGTATGCCCTATGTGTCACTGAGAAAATTACTAAGGAAAAAAAACTTGAAGAAATGAAAACAAAAAAATCAAAACCCATGAGATGTAGCAAAAACAGTACTAAGATACATATAACATCAGGTGCTTACAAAAAAACAGAAGCATCTCAAATAAATGATCTAATAATGCATCTCAAGGACTTAATGAGAAAAAGTGAAAAGCATGAAATGATAATCACAGCAAAAATAATGGAATTAAAACTAAAAAACTACAAATAGCAGCAAGAAAGACCCACTTTTTAAGAAGATGAGCAAAACAATTTCTAAGCCAGACTAGCAAAGAAAAGTAAGAGAGAAAAACCAAGTCAAATTAGAGTTGAAAATAAAAACATGCTAAGAAACAAGTAAGGTGATCTCTTCCTGCTGAAAACACAATCTCTTATCACTATGTGGTGTCCTTTCTCATCTCTTTGGTTATTTTTTCATGTCAAAGCTTATCGTATCTAACATAAGGATGCCTACAGCAGGGCCTGGCATGGTAGTCTAGTGTCTAACGTCCTCACCTTGCACATACTGGGATCCCATAATGGCACTGGTTCACATCCAGGCAGCCCCACTTCCCATCAAGCTCCCTGCTTGTGGCCTGAGGAAGTAGTTGAGGACGGCCCAAAGCCTGGGGAGCCTGTACACTATTGGGAGACCTGGAAGAAGCTCCTGGTTCCTGGCTTCAGATTGGTGCAGCTCTGACCATTGTGGCCACTTGGAGAGTGAATCAGCAGATGGAAGATGTTTCTGTCTCTTCTTCTCTCTGTAAATATGCCTTTCCAGTGAAAATAAATCTTTTAAAAAAATGAAGAAAAATTGCTACATCAACTCTTTTTTCCGTTACCTGGAATATCTTTTTCTTTCACTTTGTTTCTGCCTTTTTTAGTGAGATGTTTCTCCTGTAGGGAACAAATAGATGGATTTTGTTTTTTTAATCCAGTCTACCAATCTATGACATTTGATTGTTGGGTTTAAGCCATTTACATGCAGAGTTAATATGAATGGGTGGTAACTCAATCCTGTCATTTCAGCAACGGTTGTTCATTATTTGATTTACTCTTTTGTTGTTATTTTACTGGGATGTTCTTCACATTTGCCTTTGGTTTTGGTAGGTGTTATTCCTTTTCTCTATAAAGAGAACATCTTTAAGCATCATTTGTAGGGCAGGTCTGAAAGAGGCAAATTCTTTGAGCTTTTCTTTACTGTGGAAGAATTTAACTTGATTTCAAAGACAAAGGAAAACTTTGCTGGATAAGTTATTCTGGGTTGATCATTTATCCCCTTTAAAATCTGGAATATGTCACTTCACTCTCTTCTGGCCGGTAGAGTTTGAGAGGTCAGCAGGAAGTCTGATTGTGGATTCTTTTAATGTTACTATCTTTTTCACATGCATATTTAAGTATCTTTTCCCTGTGTTCAACTGAAGAAAGCTTGATTATCATGTGTCATGGCAAAGATTGCTTTTTGTCAACCCCCTGGGAATTCTGTTCTTCTTCTGAATGTTGTTTCCCAATTCTTTCTCCAAATTACGGAATTTTTCCCTTATTTTATTGAATATATTTTTAAATGCAGCCTCTCTTTCTCTGCCTTCTGGAACTCCCATGTCTTATATTCGGTCATTTAATAGTGCCACCTAATTCTTGAATACTTTCCTTAGCTTGACTCAGCTCCTCTTCCAGCTTTTCAAGTATTTCCCTATTTTGGAGGAAACGTCTTACAAATCTGAGATTCTTTCTTCTGCCTTGTTCATTCTATCACTGAGGCTTTCCACTGAATTTCTAACTTGCTCCATCGTGTTCATTTCAAATAATTCGGCTTGACTTTGTCTCAGTATTGCTATTTCCTGTGTGACCTATAGTTCTTAAATTCATTCAACTCCTGTATGTGCTTCTCATTAAGAAGCTTCATAACAAGTTTTTAAAATTCTTTATCCCCCATTTTTTTGATGTATTCCTCAGTTAACTCTGAGATCAACAAAGGCTTTTGCTCCTTTGCAGGGGAAGCAGCAGTAATATTCACTGTGTCTGTCTCCTCTTTCGCTCTTGGTCATTGCTATTCTGGATGGAAGATTCCTCTCCTTAGGGCCCGTTTCTAAACTGTGTAGCCCACTGAACTACAGATGGAGTTTACTAATTGAGTTTGGTATTTGGTTCTTTGTTTGCAGTCACTTGTGCCACTCTCTACAGCAAGTATCGGTCCTGGACTCTTGTTTTAGGCTTTTACCATGGTCTCCATGGCCCCAACTCCTGGCTCACCACTTTCAACCCCATGTGATCCTGTGCTGTGGCTGCACCATTTGCCATATCCTGTATAATCTTTCTCCCACTCCTGGCTCAAGCAATGCCTGGCATTAGGGAGACACCAGCTGTCCTACATCACTGGATGCTAGTCTTGCTGGAAGCTGTTGGTCTGAGGGCCACCTGGACCTATTTTGGTTGGAACCTGTAAGATGCAAATTTGATGCAATTTTCTCTGTGATACCAGCGCAATGCACTGAGCCAGAAGTGAGTTCTTTCCCGGCTGTGTGCCTGTGCAGCTCACTACAGTTCCTTCTGCCCCACAACCTTTACCTTAGTACACAAAATGGCGCCTGATGAGAGTTCTGGGCCTCCTGGCTATTGGGCCTGGAGGCCACCTTGACTTATCTTGAGTAGAACCTGTAGGATGCCAAGTTGGTACCATTTCCCTGAGGGACCAGTGCAATGTGTTGAGTGCAGAGTGAATTCCCTCCAGGCTCAGCAACTGCACAGCTGCTGTTCCTCCACCCCACAGCCTTTTCCTCAGAACACAAAATCATACTCCATGTGGCTCTGGTACCTGTCTGAGCCATGAAAGCGACCCTGTTCCTGTACCTTCTTGCCTGGGCTCTGTCACTCTGCTTCTGCTTGTGGTCGGATCAAGCAAATCAGCAGGATGGATAGTTTTATGCCTGAGTTCTCTTGAGTTCCTGGTGAACTTGCCTTCCAACTGGCCACCAGTGGAGCTTCAATCACTGGTGCCAACCACTGCTCCATCGTCTCTGCTGCTTCTCCATGTCCATGGATCTCCAGGTGCCTCTCTGCCATTGGCCTGTCCTCTCCTATTACCCGGGATTGTGGCCTATCTTCTTTACCCTGGCTACTGATTCTCCATCTGTTTAAACATGTCCTTACCCTATTCTGCCATCTTGCCTGTCTCTTTGATTACTAAAGGTAATCTGCTTCCTGCAGATGCATCATTGGGTACCAGTTGATTGACTTTTCAGTTCCAGCTGGATGCTGAGGTATGGATTCCCCTAACTCCTTCCACTGTCATCAATGGCTACAGGGCTATGGGGTTCTCACGTCAGTTCCAGCAGGTAGGTAGGCCCCAGTGGTGGCCTGGGGTTGCAGGAGGGTTGGCCAAGAGTTCTCAAGGACTGTATGGCTCTTTGTACCAATCAAAGCGCTGGAGGGTAGAGAACAGTCACAGTAGTACGTGCCCCAAGTTCAATGGAAAAGCAGACTTCCCCACAGTGCCATGTGCCACCGCAGGAGGAAGGAGAGTGTGGAGGTGGAATGGGCCCCCGTTCTGCTTGGGCAGGTGGTCTTACCTCTAAAGTCTTGGGAGTTCATCCCCCTGTTGTTCTTAGACACATGTCCCTGGTAGCACAGCACACTTTGGGGGCTGGAGTCTAGGGGATCACCGTTTGTGCTATTTTACTGGGATGTCTGTGCAGCCCAGGCTCAAGGATTTGCCAGGGCCTTTATCCTCCTAGAGTGGCAAGAACTCTGTTAGTGATGCCTTTCTACAAGATAATACGAAAATGTGTCCCAAGAGCAGAGGGAGATGCAGTTCCTCCTCTAGGGCAGAGGTCCCATGTGGCTCTGCTGGCAGGACTTGGTGTCTGTGTGACTGCAGATCCCTCCCCTAGCTAGGATTGCTGGGGCTCTCAGGGGCTCTCCTAGTTGCCCTCTCCCCTAAGGGGTGTCTCTGTGGCCAGGTGGACATTCCCTTTCGAGTCACAGCAGCTGATGTCTTTTGCTCCTCTTTCTGCTGTGGATTCTTTGTCAACTGACAGTATCTCCATGTCTCCTCCATGAGTTCCAGGGCTCTGCCTCAGGCACCCACAACAACATGTGGCAGTTTACTGGTGCTTTCGGGTCTTGCCATGAAGGTGATAACAAATGGGGTCCCTAGGACCCCATCCTGGACTCTGTCTTGCACTTGGAAAAACTTGTGTAAAAACTTGTGTAAAAACAAGGTAAATCTCTGATTGGGACCCAAGCATCCCAATCACAGTGCTTGACTGCTCCACTTCCAATTCAGCTTCCTGCTGTTGAAAGCAGACAAAAACCTAGGGCCTGGGCCCCTGTTAACTACATGGGAGACCAGGATGGAACTGCCAACTTCTGACTGTAGCCTGACCCAGCCCTGGCTGTTGTGGCCATTTGGGAAGTGAATCAGCAGATGAGACACAGAGAGTATGTGTGTGGGGTGGAAGGGGACAGCAGGTGTCCCCTCTCTGTGCCTTTCAAATATAGGAAACTTCCTTTCAAAAAGAAGACGTGGACAGCAGCCTGCAGCACATCACTTTACGCCTAGAAGAGGATCTACTGCTGGTCTGGCAATTATTTTCACTTGAGGTAGGATTTGGCTTTTTGCAGATTTTGTCGAAGAGCAGATGTATTCAGTACATCAGGTTTCCATCCATCTTTACAACCTCACTCCTGAGGCTCAGGAACTTTAGCTGAGCCATGCTGTCTGCATGCCCACCACTTGGTTCTGATGATGATTCAGAGATTACGATGATATAGAAACAGTCACCATCTCGGCCTCTGCCTCCCAAGGTCCCGCGGTACTTCTCCATACCCAGCACTAATACAGTGTCTCTACTGCCTCCCAGACAAACCTCAAGAAGCATTTAACAGCTGCCCTTCGATAGCCCCCAGGGATTGGTTCTGATGTCCCTTCAGAACCTGAAATCTGCGGACATTGAAGTTCCTTAAATAAAACGGCACTTGGAATTGTCATTGTGGCACAGTGGGCAAAGCTACCGTCTGTGATGCTGCCATCCACATGGGCATCGGTTTGTCCCGGCTACTCCACTTCTGACCCAGCTCCCTTTTAATGGTATGGGGAAAGTAGCAGCAGGTGACCCATCCAAATGGGAGAGCTCTCTCCTCCCCTGACTTCAGCCTTGCCCAACTCTAGCCACTGAGGCCCCTGAGGCCATCTGGAAAGAGAATCTGCTGATGAAGATCTATCTCAGTCTCTCCATTTCTCAATGCAGCTTTAAAATAAACAAACTATATCTATAATATATATATATATAAACTATATAACTATTTAGTTATATAACCTTCTATCATACTTTAAGCCATCTCTAGATTATTTATAGTTCCTATGACAATGTAAACACTAAGTAAATACTGTATTTTTAAGAAAATAATGATGAGGCAAAAATCAGTACACACTCAACCTAGATGCAACCATCATTGCAATGTCTAACTATATAGGACATATCAGCAACAACCTATAACACTCCATCTGCAGTGGGCTGAACCCGTGGCTGCCAGCCTGCAGACAGAGAGGGCTGACAATGTACAGCTTTTGTGCCCACCTATGGGACACAGACTACAGACTCACTACTTTCCCAGAAGATAGTACTTCTTGGACATGGGCACCACCATGGGCGCCTAGTTTTTAATAGCCACAGAGTTAGACGAAGGTATTAGCCCACCATACATGTTCTAGAAGTTAGGATAAGGTGAAGTTCAAGGGCCCTGATAGAAGCTGTTGGAAAATTGCAAAGAAAATCCACAAAGAGCAGAATTCTCACAGTAACCTAAGGGGAAATAAAATAGACAGACTTTGGGTGCAGGACTGAGACTCCAAGAATCTGCTCTAGACAGAAGGAATGTGCCAGCAAGCCTGGGTCTACAGTCCCAGGAAGGCATGCTGGACCCAAACCAAGGACACGGTGCATGCGAACACCCTGAAGGCTGCGCCAAGGGACCAAACTCTCAGGTCTCATCCTGACACTGAGCATTGTGAGCACTGTGACAGGAAGGACCCTGTGTTTGTCTAGAAACCAAAGAGGAGGGTGAAAAGAATCTGATCTTACAAAGGAAGGATGAAAGTGCTGTCCGTGTGCCCATAACATCCTGAGCTGTCCTGGCACATCCTTTGTCAGGTGTCTGTACTTGCACAGCCTGTACTCTATGAAGACAGAGAGAAAGGAAAGAGTGTGGCCCCTGTTGTTGGAGAAAGAAGAGGAAAGTTCAACTGGAAGGAAAGAGGCGAGGGTACCACCTCTTGCTTCCTGTATAATCTTTCCCTTGAGGAGGGTAAAATGAAACAAGCAGCTGGCTTCATGGGTACATTATGCACCCCCAAGTCCCCCTTTTTGTCAGGAGTAACCATGGAGCCCTCAAGCATGGTCTCAGAGTTGAAGCTACTTGGAGATGTTAGTATTATTTTCAAAAAGTCTCTTGAGAATGACAGCAAAATTGAACATAACTGGGTTTCACCATCCAGCACCCTCCCAACCCCCAGGCAGGACAAACCTACCTCACGTCCATCGACGAATGCGGCAATACATGGAAATGAATTAACCCTGGAAGAGACCATCACAGTTACAATGTGAAACTTGGATTATCCCAGCCACAACCCACAGACACAAGAATATTTATAACTAGGATATGCTGTTGAGTTTCTTGGTACAGTGTGGGGGAGTTCAAATGTACAAATGGGATGCATAAACAGTTTTTAAATGCCCACCTGGTAGACTCTGAATTACATTTAGTGATTCTCTATACCTCCACCAAAGCACTTGGCAGAATTCCCAAAGAAAGAAATTAGCAAATATGTTCACACCAGAAACTCAACTGTTGGGCTTGGCACTGTGGCCTAGTGGCTAAGGTCCTCGCCTTGGTCCCATATGGCCGCTGGTTCTAATCCCGGCAGCTCCACTTCCTCTCTATCTCTCCTCCTCTCAGTATATCTGACTTTGTAATAAAAATAAAATAAATCTTTAAAAAAAAAGAAGAAGAAACTCAACTGTTCATAACACACTTATCTCTGATGAGCTCATGTGTGTAACAACCACTCCTCTTAAAAATCTCCGGACTTGCTGGAGAGAACTGTATCAGAAATGTCCCAAACCAAACAAGTGTGCTAAAGACCAACAGAGCTCATTTTGAAAGACACTCACAGATCCCAGACAAGCTGTAAACACAGCCGACTTCGCCAGGACACCGAGAAGCAAGGGAACCATGCTGAAGAAGCTGTCTTACCTCTTTTGGTCACCAAGTCTGTCATTCAGGAGATTGAGAAAACAGCGACTATCCTACAAAACAAGTCAAATGTTTTCATTAAAAATATATGTATATATCTTATTTAATACTACCCTGACCAGCACATACAGGTCAGTATGGGCTCCTGCCCAACTACATCCAGTAACATCATGATGCTGCATAAGGGTTCGGGATCATGTTAACTATTCTTTGCCACGAGAAAGAGGCTCAGGCCACTAGCAGACTCCCTTCCTCTGACTGTGAGGGTGACAACTGAGGAATACTTGGGAGTTCCAGAAGTTATTTTCACATTTGTATGTCACTGAGCCAGAAGAAGCAACAAGAGAATCACCACTTCCTGCCAGATCCCAGCAGGGTGAGCCTTTCAAGGATGAGTGGCCCAACTAAGAGCTGGGTGCTTCCAGGGGAGACAATTTCAGAAGCTAGATAATTAACGGATCCTGTATTTTCTTCACTTTCACAGCAAATGTGCCAGTGTAACAGAAGAAATTCATGCCAGAAGCCCACGGGAGTGCAGGACCTTTCTATTTCTCTAAATCAGGTAGCTGGAACTCAAAGGCAAGCTTGGGATAGCCCTGACATGACGTCAACATCTCCACCTAGACCACAGGGAATCCTGGCAATGGGCTCAGAGCCTGAGAAAATAGAAACATTTAGATGTTAGAAAATCCTGAGGCCCAGAGTGATGGCTCCATGGCTAAAACTTGACCTTCCCAGCACAGGGATCCCATATGAGCGCTGGTTCATGTTCCACATGCTCCACTTTCCTCCCATCCAGCTCTCTGCCTGGGGCCTGAAAAGCAGTGGAGGATGACCCGAAGCCTCGAGACCTGCATTCACACTGGAGACCTGGAAGAAGCTCCAGGCTTCTGACTTTGGATCGGCTCAACTCCAGCCACTGTGGCCACTTGGGGCCTGAGCCATCAGACAGAAGATCGTTCTGTTTCTCCACTTCTCTGTAAAATCTGACGTGCATTTCCAATAAAATTAAATAAATCTTAGAAGGAGAAAACTCTGGTTGTTTAGCTTTTGCCCAGAAGGGTACTTTTGGCCTAGATGCTGTTACTAAGGTTTTGCCTTATACTAAAAGCAGCAGCTTTAGGTGTTTTGTTTTTTGGTTTTTTTTTTAAAGAGGAGAGGATATGTTTTAGCCATGTGAGACTGAAGACAGATACACACAAAAGTCATAAGCTACTTCTGTGCCACTCAAAGGCAAAATCAAGGTGAGCCAGAAGTATAGAGAAGACCCTGAAAATAACCCTTTCTCTACATACAGATGGTGGGTGGACAGCTCAACACAACCACCCCACACGACTTGGCCACCAGAGTTAGCCCCACCTATGGGAGCCTGTCACCACCCATGGGAGCCTGTCACCACTTCTCCAGTTCCCCATCCCCCTACAAGTCCATTTACTGTTACTATTTTTATTTATTTATTTATTATTTATTTATTTATTTATTATTGGAAAGGTAGATATATGAGAGAAGTGACAGAGAGAAAGATTTTCCATCCACTGATTCACTCATCAAGTGGTCCCAATGGCCGGAGCTGAGTCAATCAAAAACCAAGAGCCAGGAGTTTCCTTCAGGTCTCCCACATTGGTGCAGGGTTCCAAGGCTTTGGATCATCCTTGACTGCTTTTCCAGGCCATAAGCAGGAAGCTGGATGAGAAGTGGAGTAGCTGGGACACTAACCAGTGCCCATATGGGATCCCGGCGCTTTCAAGCCAAGGATTTAACCACTAGGTTACCGCACTGGGCCCTACATGTCCATTTACAATTGCTCTCCTCATTGAAAGCAAAACATTTTTTGCTTGATCCATGAAAATCACTTTGTCTGTAGTCTGTACCATCCCTGTTTGTATTGATGGATCCCTTTCCTTGGAAAACAGGGAGTTTAACAATTTCAGTGAAATCATATAAATGGAAGGAAAAAATTCCTCCCTAAGCCCAACTCATTGCCAAGAACTCAGGGGAGACTTCGCAACTGTTCACTGTAAGGGCAGAACTCTCACCGTCTCAAATTCTCGATCCTTAATGTCTTTGAAAGCTTCCGCAATGACGTTATCCTCAAACCACTGCTTGGTAAGTTCCTCCCTCGCTGTTCTAGTTGTCAACCTACACAAGGTTTCGGAAGCTGCAACCTGCTGGTCGTAATCTGGACATGAACACACAGCAGACATGGGTCACTCTGGACAAACGACACAACAAAGGAGTCCCAGAGACGGTGCTTGCTCTGACAAGTCCCATCTTGGTCGCTTCATGCCACACGAACTAACAGCAGAACGTATCCTGGGGTGGGGCCCCCAGGCAAGCTGCAACTGACAAATCCTGGGAGAGAAATCTAAAAGATGTCAACAACATATAAATGAATAATATTTGTGGTTTTATGTTAGATACATTTAAAATTTTTAAAGGAAAGGGTTGGCACAATGGCAACACTGGCTAATCCTCTGCCTGCTGCCACTGGCATCCCACGTGGGCACTCATTCATTTCCTGGCTGTTCCACTTCCTATCCAGCTTCCTGTTTATGGCCTGGGAAAGCAGTGGAGGACGGCCCAATCCTTGGGACCCTGCACCCACGTGGGAGACCCGGAAGTCCTTCCTGGCTCCTAACTCAAGATCAGCTCAGCTCCAGCTGTTGCAACAAGTGGATGGAAGATCTGTCTCTCCTTCCCTCTATAAAAATCTATGTTTTTTAATTTTTATTTATTTTTATTGCAAAGTCCGATATATAGAGAGAGGAGGAGAGACAGAGAGGAAGATCTTCCATCCGATGATTCACTCCCCAAGTGAGCCACAATGGCCGGTGCGGTGCCGATCCGAAGCCAGGAGCCAGGAACTTCTTCTGGGTCTCTAGCAGAAGCCGTCCTTGACTGCTTTCCCAGGCCACAAGCAGGGAGCTGGATGGGAAGCAGGGCTGCTGGGATTAGGACCCATGACCATATGGGATCCCAGTGCGCTCAAGGCAAAAACTTTCGCCACTAGGCCATGGCACCAGGCCCAAAATCTGCCTTTCAAGTTAAAAAAAAATAAATATTTTTATAATTCAAAGAAAGTTCATCAAAATAGCCATAAAATATTTGTTTAAAAAATAAAATTCTAAGGTCACTTATGATATTCACAATGGACTCTAAAACTGCATAGAGCAAAATACTTTCCATAGGACGGTACTTATATACATTAAGGGCCAAGGCACCTGGCCTGGTTAAGTCACTGTTGGGATACCCATATCTGATTTGCAGTGTTTTGGTTTGTATTCCAACTCTGCTCCTGATTCCAACATCCAACTAACGCAACCCTGGGAGGCAGGAGGTGACGGTTCAAGGGATGAGGTCCCGGCCACACACACACAGGAGACCCAGACTGGGTTTCTGTTTCCCAGCTCTGGCTGAGGTGGGCACTTGAGGAATAAACAGGTGGATGGGAGCTCTCTGTCTCTGTCTCTCAAGCATTTTTTAAAATTCTGTTTTTAACTAATTTTTAAAATTTAAATTTAAAAAATAAAATTTTCAGCACTTATGAAAATAGAAAATTTAGAAAAAGTTGCTTAGACATGGAAACTGTGAGTCAAGGAGAAATGAAATGGCCTGAGAACAAGGACACAGGGCACTCTTCTTCATTTTGACTCCATTTGTTTTCAAAAAGAGTATTTACGGTAGATGTGCCAACATACTAAAATTTAACAAAGTTGCATGGTGAATAAATATGCAATTCCTAATTATTCTTTACAGTGTTCGGTCTGTACCTCTCAAAATAAATTGAAAATCAAATCTCAATATCTCTTTTCAGAGTTTGACCATGATTCATCCTTCCTTCTCCCTGGGTCCCAAATGCTTAGAAAATCCCCTCCAGGGCCCAATATTTAATATAGTAAATATTTACATTCTTACCACCCACAGTTATGATGGTCCTTGCAAAGTCTTTCCTGAAGCATTTAAATCAAGCACCTTTACTGACAGGTACATCAAGTGGCAAAGTTACATCAAGTGTATCATGCTGACAATATTTTTAAAATCAATCTGTACGTTTGAAATGACTTCAGATTCCCCTCACTGACTGTAATGTCAAAACTGTAATGAACACAGTCTCTCACTGGATGAGGTTACTCCTAAAAGTTGGTGGAAAACAGAACTAAAGGGTAGGTTTACTTGGCTGCAAAAAGAGATTCTTGCATATGGAAAGTTGTCTAAAAAGTTCACCAGAAGCAGGGCTGGCATTATGACACAGCAGGTTAAGCTGCTACCTGTGACACCAGGTTGAGTCCTAGCTGCCCCGCTTCCAATCGAGCTTCCTGCTAAAGCGCCTAGCAGAGCAGCAGAAAGTGACCCAATGACTTGGGCCCCTGCCACTCTTGTAGCAAACCAAAATTCCAGCCCTGGTCATTGCAAACTTTGGGAATAAATTAGCAGATGGAACACTGATTAATCTCTGAAAAAATGTATTTTTTTTAAAGTTTGCAAAAAAGTGCCTGTTACAAAAATCTGTGGAAACGGTGCTGTGGTACAGTGGGTAAAGACCATTGCTGGCATTATAGCATCCTTATGGGCACCCGTTCATGTCTCAGTTGCTCCACTTAACCTCCACCTCCCTACTGATCGTCTGGGGAAAGTAGCAGAAGATGCCGCAAGTGCCTGGGCCCCTGTATGTATGTGGGAGATCTGGAAGAAGCTTCTGGCTCTTGGCTTCAGCCTGGCCCAGTCCTAGCTGTGGTGGCCATGTGGGAAGAGAAATCAGTGGATGGAAGAGGTGTGTGTGTATGTGTGTTTGTGTGTTTCTTTCTATGTAACTTTCAAATAAACAAATTAATCTCTAAGAAAATTCATGCATGGAATTTCCAGATTTTCACAACAAAACACATTCTATTTTTAAATTCCATTTTCCACAAGCTTTTAAAGTACCTGTATATAATCAAGAATTTCAAGTCAAGTTTAACAACTGTGACACTAATCTTTCTTCCATGTTACAGTAACTCCCATTTTAAAGAAGAGATTTATTGCAACATCTTGTGATAGCCTAGTTCCTCATATGTGGATTGATCTGTTGCTACTCAACAAACAGCCCTAAAACAGCACCACTTCATTTTACACTTGCAGGTCTCACTTGTGCCTGAAAGTCCAGAACATTCCAGACTTTCCTGAACACACAGATAAGAAGGCAGCATGACCATAGGATTGTGATTTGAAAATTGAGAAAACATGAGATCTTCCAATCTCAACATATTAGATATCAGAACATCAATATTAACTCTAAATACATTGAAGATAGTGATTTCACTGTGTCAAAAAAAAAAAAAGGTGGTTTTGTTTGTTTTGTTTTTTAGGACAAGTCCAGTGCAGAAATGATGAGTGACATGGTTAAACATGACATCAATGCATTGATGATCATTGGTCACCACCTGTACACTATGGTAAACTCACCAGTAACAGCTGCCCAGCCAATAAATGTTGGACTGCCACTGTCAGCCATTTAAAATCACATTTCACAATATTGTGCTAAATTTGCTCTTTCTGCAGTCACACATGACATCCTTCCTTCCAAATTTCACGCTGCAATGACTATGCAGGCATAGCGAGGTCACCCAAAATTCCACCACTTCAAAGCAATGCAAACTCCACGGCCTGTTGGGGTGGCGAACAGCTGGTAACCTAAGAGTCCATGCTCTCCGCAAAGCATCGCGCTGGCCACTGTAAGACTGTCTCACTTGACCTTCACAAGAACTTCACTGGGAAGTTACTGCCAACCCCAGTCTATGGGTAAGCAGCATGAAGGACAATGTTCAAGCTGCACTCCACCCACGGAAGTGGCAAAGGTAGGATTGGAAGCCAAGCAGTCTGGCCCCAGGACTTGCACTGTCAACATTCTTCCCAGTCACTGATTGAGCTCACATACACAAAAGGAAAAAAATCATGGATGGCCTAATAAAGCATTTCACCTTGCCTTGTAAAATCCAAACAACCCGGGCCCGGCGGCGTGACCTAGCAGCTAAAGTCCTCGCCTTGAAAGTCCCGGGATCCCATTTGGGCACCAGTTCTAATCCCAGCAGCTCCACTTCCCATCCAGCTCCCTGTTTGTGGCCTGGGAAAGCAGTCAAGGACGGCCCAAAGCTTTGGGACCCTGCACCTGCGTGGGAGACCCGGAAGAGGTTCCTGTTTCCCGGCATCGGATCGGTGCGCACCGGCTGTTGTGGCTCAGTTGGGGAGTGAATCATCGGATGGAAGATCTTCCTCTCTGTCTCTGCTCCTCTCTGTATATCCGGCTTTCCAATAACAATAAAATCTATTAAAAACATCCAAACAACCCATAAAGAAACAAGAACACAGTCAGTCTGCCTCTTTCTCGGTCCTCCCGCGTTATCTAGCACACACGGCAGGTGCACTGAGCCTTCACCGAAACCACGAATGATTGCACTCATCCATGAGAAGAAAGGCTGAACCAACACCACCACAAGAGAGTTGCTCTTAACAACACCACGTACTTGAGGCTAAAGCCACTTACATAAGATGACATATGCTTTCTGACAAGTGGAGGCTTTTTCTCTCTTCCGGAGGTACAGCTTGCAAAATGAAGTTCAAAGTCCTCACGGCCTTCTCAGAATTGGGGAAGGCATTCACAGGAAAGAAAGAAAACAGAGACCCATGCGTAAGTTTCTTGGAAGCTGCTGGAGCACTCGTGGTCTAGTTTCCTATTTGCAGCTCACTTCCTGCTGAAGCGAATGGCTGATCCTCCTTTCTGTCACCAGGAATCCTAAACTGAGGATGAAGGAATCCAACATCTGCATTTTCCCTGAAAGCATATTTTACAAGAATCAAATGTGTGCCAAAAAGAATTAGGGGAGCTAGTGGTTACAGTGTCCGTGTCCTACAGCACTTGGTCTCAACTCCTTGCCATGCAGTCCGTGGGAGGCAGTCAGGGTAACTGAGTTCCTGCTGCCCTCCAGGGAGACCTAGCCCCAGCTGTTCTGGAAATTCTGGGAGTGAATCAACAGATGGCAGATAGCTCTGCCTCTCCTATCTGGGGAGGAGGAGGAAGGAGAGGAAGAGAAACTGACAACTGTAGGGGCAACAGCAGCAGGGGGAAAAAACACAGAAGAGGCACCAGGAAAGCAGAGACCAAAGCAGGTGAGGCAGCAGCAGTAACAGAAACAGCGCAGCGCAGCAGCTGCCGCAGGAGGAAGAGAAGCCACAGCAGATTCAGCGCAAGCAAGAGGAGGAGGATGGCAGCAGAGCCGGCACACGAGGCAGCAGCTTACACAGAAGCAGGAAACGCCACAGCAAACTCTGCGGGTGCAGGCTCAGTACAAAACAGCAACACAGATGCAGTGGAAAGAACGGCAGGGGAAAAATAAGACGCCAACAATGACCAAGGAAATGACTCCCAAATGACATGGAAAGGCAAATCTACAAAAGCCATGGAATGATGAGGTCTGGCCATGAGACAAGATCAAGTCTGTGTTAAACCCACTACCAGCAGGTGTTGTGGCACAGGAGTTAAGCCCTGGTACCTCAGGTCCATACTGGAATGCCCGTTGGAATCCCAGCCACTCTGCTTCCAGTCCAGCTCCATGCTAACAGCCCCGGCAGTTGAGACCATGGGGGAGTGAAGCAGCAGATGGAAGAGGTGTCACTCTGCCTTTCAAATCAACAAACCTCTTGGGTGAGCACTGGTACAGCGAGTTACGTGGTCCCTTGTGAGACCAGCATTCATAACAGCTTGCCAGTTCTAGTCCCAGCTCTTTTGCCTCTGATCCAGCTCCCTGCTAATGTACCTAGGAAGACAGCAGATGCTGGCCCAAGTGCTTGAGGTCCTGCTACCCGTGTGGGGAGCAGGAGGAAATCCCAGACTCCTGACTTTATCCTGGCCCAAACATAGCTGTTGTAGTCATTTCAGGACATGGAAAATCAATTGATCTCTCTCCCGTCCCTGGTGTGTGTAACTCTACCACTCAAATAAATTTAAAAGTTCCAGGCCACATATGTATGAATCATGCAGATATCCATGAAGGAAAATGGAACAAGCAGTATGACTCTTCCCTGTCATCATACCTAAAGCAAAACTGATTTCTGATTTCTACACCAACTAAGAATGTGCAGTTCCTTGTACAGTTTCATTTCTCATTACTACTATTATTGTTATCATTTTCTGATACAGTTCCATAGGCCCTAGGACTTCCCTTACTCCCTCCCCAAATTCCCTCATCCCACAAGTACTACTATATTATTACTATAGCACAGTTCCTCATAAACAGTCATATGTCCATCATTGCGGGCATGGACAATGGCAGAGAGTCCCACATCCTATTGTCAAGATACAGTAAACAGTTTCATTGGGAGTCCATCTTTGGAAGTAGAGATGCATACTGCAATGCATCCTCACATCTGGATAAGACAGTCTCCATTACAGTTACTATACATATGCTTAAATGAAAAGCCACAATACAAAATCAACAGGAAGAAATAGAAATTTACAATGCTATGAAGTTAAATAACACGCTACTGAATGACCAATGTGTTGAAGAGAAAGAAAATCAAGAATATTCCTTAACAAAATGATGCTATCGTATGATCTATAAGTCATTGAAGAATTTAATGAGGGGAAAGAAAAACTGTTTTGAAGAGATGGAATTTAAAAAAAATCAAAATCCATGAGATATAGTTTCTGTTAATCTTTCTTGGTGATATGTCTTCTGCAGGCAACAAATAGATGGGTTTTGTTTCTATAATCCAGTCTGCTAATCTATGACATTCGATTGATGCGTTTAAGCCATTCACATTCAGGGTTAATATGAATAGGTGATAATTTGATTCTGTCATTTTAGCAATGGGTTGTGCATTAATTTAGTCTACTGTTGTTATTTTACTGAGATGTTCTTCACATTTGCCTTTGATTTTGGTGGGTGCGATTTCTCTTCTCTGTCAAGAGACCGTCTTTAAGTACCCTTTGTAGGGCAGTTTTGAAAGAGGTATATTCTTTTTACTGTGGAAGAACTGTATTTCATTTGCAAAGAAAACAGAAAGTTTTGCTGGGTAATCCTGGGCTAACTATTTTTTTCTTTTAGAATCTGGAATATGTCACTCCATTCTCTTCTGGCCTGCAGAGTTTCCTGTGAGAGGTCTCCTGTGAATTTAATTGGCATTCCTTTATATGTCAGTTGATTTGTTCATGTGCACATTTAAGGGTCTTTTCCTTATGTTTGATTGAAGAGAGCTTGATTATCATGTGTCATGGTGAAGATCACTTTTGGTCAAGCCTGTTGGGAGTTCTGTGTCCCTCCAGGATGTTGTTTCCCAATTCTTTCTCTAGATTAGGGAAATTTTCCCTGATTATTTCATTAAATACATTTTTTTATAGATTTATTTATTTTATTACAAAGTCAGATATACAGAGAGGAGGAGAGACAGAGAGGAAGATCTTTCGTCCGATGTTTCACTCCCCAAGTGCGCCGCAATGGCCAGTGCATGCCGATCCAATGCCAGGAACCAGGAACCTCCTCCAGGTCTCCCACGCAGGTGCAGGGTCCAAAAGCCTTGGGCCATCCTCAACTGCTTTCCCAGGCCACAAGCAGGGAGCTGGATGGGAAGTGGAGCTGCCAGGATTAGAACCAGCGCCCAAATGGGATCCCGGGACTTTCAAGGCGAGGACTTTAGCCACTAGGCCGTGTCACCGGGCCCCATTAAATACATTTTTAAACCCAACTTCTCTTTCTGCACCTTCTGGGAATCACGTAACTCTTATACTTGACCTTTCAATAGTGTCTTTCAGTTCTTAAATATTTTTTTAGCTTGACCCAGCTCTGCTTCCAGCTTTTTGCTTGTTTCCTTCTGGTGACAAGAAATATCTTCCAATTCTGAGATTCTTTCTTCTGCCTCCTTCATTCTATTTTGGAGACTCTCCACTGTACTTTTTATTCACTCCACTGCATTTTTCATTTCTGATATATCAGCTTTCATTTGATTCATTTCCAGTGTGACATATTCCTTAAATTCCTTAAACTATTAAAGTATTACATGATTCTTGTTGTTGATAAGAAGTTTCATAACAAGTGTTTTGAATTTTGTGTTCCCCATTTTCTCGATATCTTCCTCAGTGAACTCTGAGGTTGGCTAAGGGTTTTGCTCCTTTACAGGAGAGTATTCAGTAATATTCATTGTGACTGTGGCTCCTCTTTTACTATTGGTCACTGTACTTCTGCTTCCTTGGGACAGGTTTCTACACTCTGTCACCCACAGGTCTGCAATTTGATTTTATTTATTGTGGTTGGCACACATCTCTTTGTTTGCAGTTACTTGGGCCACTTTTTCCACCAAGTTCCAACTCTGGGTTCTCATGTTAGACATCTACCATGGTCTAGACAGCCCCAGCTCCTGGCTCACCACTCTCCACCTTCTGTGATACTGTGCTGAGGCTGCATCGTTGTCTGTACAACCTTTCTTCCACTTCCGGTTGGAGCAGGTCCTAGGATTAGGGAGACACCAGGTGTCCTATATAGCTAGGTTGATGGTGGTGCTAATCTTGCTGGAGCCTATTGGCTGTTAGGTCTGAGGGCCACACAGACCTGTTTTGATCCATATGCCATAGTTGGTATTATTTTCCTGTGGGACCCGTGCAATGCACTGAGCTCAGTGAGTTCTCTCCCAGCTCTGCACATGCACAGTTCACTGTTGTCACTGCAGTTGTAAAGTTTTTCCACACTGTTCAGATTTGCACCTGATGTGTCACTAC
Organism: Ochotona princeps; assembly: GCF_030435755.1. Lineage (NCBI taxonomy): Eukaryota > Metazoa > Chordata > Mammalia > Lagomorpha > Ochotonidae > Ochotona > Ochotona princeps. The sequence continues at coordinate 124,902 of NW_026697410.1, read as the reverse complement.
TAGAGTTCTTGATCTGCTGGTAGTCAGGACTGAGTTCTAAGCAGACCTGTCTTGGGTGGAACCTGTAGGATGCCACATTTTTGCAGTTCACTGAGCCAGAATGAGTTCATCCCAGCTCAGTGCATGCACAGTGCTGTCCTATCACAGCCTTTGCCTTCCTATACAAAATGCTGCCTGCTTTGGCTCTAGCAGGCAGACTAGGCCCTGAAGTCCATGTTGTTCCCACACTGCCTGTCTGGAACCTGCCACTCTGTTTCTGCTCCTGGTGAAATCCAACAGATCAGCAGACAGGCAGTTCTTTGGGTTCACCTCCTGATCTCTGGGGAAACGCCCCTTCCCACCTTGTTGCCAGTTGAGTTCTCACTGCAGGTGCAGTTCAGCTCACCGCTGGCTGAGTGCTGCTAGGGTATCAGTCACTGCCACACCACACTGTTGTATATGCTGCTTTCCTGTGTCTGTCACTCTCCAGGTGCTCCTCTGCTGTCATTCTGCCTTCTCTTATTTCCTGGAATGTGTCCTCTCTGCTTAACATTGACTAATGTTTCTCTGTTAAAACATGTCCTTACCCTATTCTGCCATCTTGATTCTCCCTAGTTTCCTTTTGTTTTTCCAAAATACTTATTTTGAGGCCAGTGCTATGGCTCAACTGCCTAATCCTCTACCTCCAATTGCCAGCATCCCATATACGCATTGGTTCATGTGCTGGCTACTCCACTTCCCATCCAGCTCTCTGCTTATGGCCAGGGAAAGCAGCAGAGAATGGCCCAAAGCCTTGGGACTCTGCATCCACATGGAAGACCCAGAAGAAACTCCTAGCTTCTGGCTTTTAAATATATACGTACATATTTTTTCCATTGGAAAGGCAGATTTATAGAGAGAAGGAAGATCTTTCACTCTGTCTCTCCATCTACTGGTTTACCTTCCAAAAGGCCACAAGAGCCTGAGCTAATCCAATACGGAGCCAAGAGCTTCTTCCAGGTCTCTCATGTAGGTGCAGGATACTAAGGCTTTGGGCCATCATCTGTTGCTTTTCCAGGGCATAAATAAGGAGCTAAATAGGAAATGGAACAGCTGGGACAGTGCCCGCATGGGAATTTGGTGCTTGCAGGTGAAGGGTTAGTGTGTTGAGCCACTACACTGGCCCCACAATTTCCTGTTATTTCCATATGCTTCTTACATTTGTGTATTACAATAAAAATTAAGATTGTGCAAGGGTTTAGTCTGACAGAGAAGCAGATAGCAGCAGTGTGAAAGTGCTCTCATCAGTTGGTTCATTCTCCAACTGTCCACTCACTCCAAGTCTCTTTACATGAATATTGGGGCTACAAATGTCCAAATACACAATGGAAAATACTTTTTCTGCCAATTTTTAAAGACCACAATTATCACTTATGAAGTTCACAAAAAAAAATTAACTTGAAGATATGTGGAGTCCACTGACAGATGGTGAAGACCTCTGACAAACACAGCACAGCTGGTAACAAGTCTGAAATCCCCCGTGACCAGACATCGTCAATAACCACTCTTGAACATGAAAATCAAAAAGGTGTATCAAACAAAAAATGTATCTGTTGCAAGAGGTCCCCAGTTTCTGAAATGGTCCAATGTTTTAAATATACCTTGGAGTTCATAATAACTGAAAGTATCAAAATTGTCTTTTCTGTGAGCCACGTTGGAAAAAAAAAAAAATCAACCACCTAGTCCCCAGTTTCCTTTTCTAGAATCCTTACCTTTATACTCTTTAAGGAGGAAAGCAGCCAAAGCAAATTCAGGTCAAGTCAGCAACAGCTACACTGGCCTGGTTTTCCTCTTGGTCTGCCTCTAGGTTTGAGTAACTGTGGTGGCATGAGGAGGGCTTTGTGGCAGATGGCACTTCAGTGGCCACATGCCAAAGAGATTACCCAGAAACAGGAGAGCTGAGATGGCCAAACTTCCCAATCCATCCTCTCAGGACCTACCAGCCCCCGGTGCTGCCTCAGTGGAAATCACAGCACTGACCATGCTGCTGGTGTGCAATGACCAACCTGGTTTTTCACGACTTGAACAAAGCTTAGCAGCCATTTAGCGACAGCAGCAACTACAAACACAACCAGGCAAATAAACAGGTTTTCACAACAAAATGTATTTCAACACTATCATATGCTTTCTCAATAAATTCAAATATATTTAACCCCACTTTCAATAGTCTCTGTATTGTAATATTAATTAAAATAGGTAGCCAATTGGTAGCTAATAATAGACTTACCTTATCTACTGCATCTGGAAATAACCTAATAAAAAGAAAGGTTTCAGCTATTATTCTAAAGCAGCATTCTAAACTGTAACGTTCATGTTAGTAGAGGGTGCCCTCATAGGCAGAGGGTGCCCTTAAAGAACTTTCGAGAAAGCTTACATGAACCTCAGCCTCCTGAATACAATGAGCAAGTGGCTATTTGTACATATGTAAATAAGCCATTTTTCTTTTAACACGGACATGTGTGTTGATGTACAGTTATTCTTTAAATGATACTCTGATAATAAAGTCTTTTAACGAAACGCACATCTTACAGAAATTCAGGCTTTGAAAATAACCTCGAGGGGCCAGCACTGTGGTGTAGCATGCTCCCCCATCACCTACAGAGTGGCCTCCTGGATGGCAGCTGTTCTGAGTCCTGGCTGCTCCACTTCTGATTCAGCTCCCTGCGAATGCGCCTGGGAAAGCAGCAAAGGGTGGCCCAGGTGCTTGGGCTCCTGTACCCATGGAAGAGACCTGGATGAAGCTTTGCTATTCCTGTCCACTTCCAAGGGGGCATGCACAGTGAAGTTCCCCAGAGCCTTACCATAGCAGTGTCCAGGAAGTCTTCTGTCGCACTGATCAGAGATACATCTGAGACCAGGTCTTCCATGGTCAGAAATCCTGTCATCCTCTCAAACCAGGAAACTATGTAGCCGAGACAGAAAAGGCAGATGGAACCACACAGGACTGAGTAATTGCAGCCTAGTCAATGAAAATTCTCTAGGAGATTTTCTCAGGCGACCAGAATGGGACTAAAGCTCCTCTTCCCTGCACATATCCAGGTAGGCCTGGCTCTCACATCTGCCATGCGGAAGACTCATGATGAAGCCAGAAATATCCAGGAGCCTCCTAAGCTCTCAGGTTCTCAGCAGGAATTAAAGACTTAGCCACGATGGATGCCAGAAAGCTCCAGAAGGGACTGGCAAACAGGACTGAGCTCAACGGATCTTCCCAACACAGGGGGAAACGTGCAGAAAGCAACCTGTCAACGGAGATGCAGAACTGGGAACGGCTCCACCCAGTGCCACCCTGATGGCACTCGATGGGCCCAGGCCTGGCTACCTTTCTTAGGTCAAACACAGCTGGCTAAAACAAGGTTTGGCTTTTCATAGAAATATATATTTGATTTCATATTAAGTTGCTAGGATGGGAATAATTTATAACAAACTTTAAAAAAAAAGACTTATTTTTATTAAAAAGGAGACATGGAGAGGAGAGACAGAAAGAAAAATCTTCCAACTGTGGGTTCACTCCCCAAATAGCCCCAACAGCAGAAACTGAGCCATTTGGAAACCAGGAGCTGCTTCTGGGTCTCCAGCTGTCCTTCTCTCTGCAAATCTCCATTTCCAACAAAAATATCAGTAAGTCAGAAAAAACAAACAAAACTTCTGTCACCTTCCTAGAATACATTTACTCAATAAAGCAAAGGCCATCTGAAGACCATTTTTTGCTGAGACAGGTCAGAAGAGAAAACGGCTCTTGCTGAGCAGGAGTTTGGATAAACAGCTCCTTACAGAGCCTTGAACACTGCATTTCAGAATCAAGCACCCTGCTGAACATCACAAACAAGCCTCAATGGGAACTGGGAAAAGCTGGCACTATCTGAAAATTCCCTGATCCCAGACCCAGGAAATCAAAATTGCTGGTGACAGAGCCCAGGCAATGGTTAACTCTCTCCACGTGACTGGTGACTGTAACATAGGCAAGGTCTGAGACATTTCCTGCATTTACATCAGAAAAACCTTCACTTTAGATTCAATCACCTGGGGGCCTAGAGCTGTGGCACACTGGGTTAAGCCACTACCTGCGGTGCTGGCATCCCAACTGTTCTGCTTCCCCTGTCTGCCTGTCACTACACCTGGGAAAGCAGCAGAGGATGGACCAAGTGCCACCTGCTTGGGAGACCCAGCAGGGATTCCCAGCTCCTGCTTTTGCCCTGGTCCAGCGCTGGCTGTAGTGGTATCAATCAACAGATGAAACATCTTTCTTTGTGTCCCCTCTGGCACTTTGCCTTCCAAATGCATGAATGCCTAAGTCTGTGGGCACACTGAGGTAGATGCGGGCAGCCAAGAGACCTTAGAATTTCTCACCTCTTGTGCAAGAAGCCAAGAGAAATAACTCCCTCAGGACATTCTCTCTCCCCTGCACCCCCGTCAGGGTCCCTCAGGAGACAGCCAACAACCATCTCCATCCCTTGGCACCACTGTAGCCTGGCAAGGAGTGGCACACCTTCTCTCTCTACTCTTCCAGCCCTCTTCCCCTGTGGACAGAGGAGGGAAGGCAGGAACATTTTTCTCAGCCATCCCACTGCCCCCCAAACCCAACCCTCTCCATCCTAATCAAAAGTCCACAATGGTCTGCAACCTCCTCACCTTTGCAATAAATATTAAAATTTAGAAATGCAAGTGGTATCCCAATAGCAAGAAACATAATTATGTTCCAAATCATCCACTGTCTATAAAAAATATTACTGAGTCCTTTAGTGCATTAAAGGAAACAAAATGGTATGTTTAATTCAAAGCTCAGAGAAACATTTTTGGTGCGATGATGTCCAAAAATCAAAAGAAATGAATCATCTGTCTTCTGAAACTATATTTTCTCCATCCTTAAATTCATGATTAAAATTCCATGCTCTTTTATGTTAATGTGATCCAACTTACCCCAGGACCTCCCCTCAAGAAGTGACCTCAACTGAGGGAGGTCAGTTCTTTAATAAAAAACAAAAAAACAAAATTTGAAAGAGTAACAGAAGCAGGGACACACACACACACACACGGACAGCTCTCTCTCTCTCTCTCTCTCTGAGAAAATAGCTCCTTCTCCTTGCTTCTCTCCCCCCCCCTCCCACCCCCAGAAAGCTGCTGCGCTGGCAAAGCTAGAACTGGATCCTGGTTTCCCACAATGGGGTGCAGTGGCCCAAACACTTGGGCCATCTGCTGCTGCTTTTCCCAAACACATTAGCAGGTAGCTGGATTGGAAGTCGAGCAAATTGGTGCCCGTGCTTGGCATTACAGAAGGTGGCAAGCACTGTCCACTATCCCATGAAGCTATGCTTTAAAATACCTCGGTTCAGCACAGTGTGATAGCTCAGTGGTTACATCCTGGCCTTGCAAACGCCAGGATCCCATAAGGGTGCCGGGTGGTATCCTGACTGCTCCACTTCCCATTAGCTCCCTGCTTGTGGCCTGGGAAAGCAGTACAGAACAGCCCAAAGCCTTGGGACCTTGCACCTGCATGGGAGACCCAGAAGAAGTTCCTGGCTCCTGGCTTCGGATCAGCTTAGCTCCGGTCATTATGGCCATTTGGGGAGTGAACCATCGGATGGAAGATCTTTCTGTCTTTCCTTCTCTCTGTAAATCTTCGCAATAAAAAAAATCTTTTTTAAAAATAAAATACCTTGGTCACCACTCCAGCTCTCCCCGTCAAAAACTATTTTTTGTCACCATTCCATCTCCCTCCCCACCATATATTTGTTGAATACAGATGTGGCAAAGAGGGGATACAGATGTGGCAAAGAGGGGATACAGATGTGGCAAAGTGGGGATACAGATGTGGCAAAGTGGGGATACTGATTTCTTCTCTGATTTGGTCTCCATGGGACAGAATAATGTAACACAACTAAACCCACCCTAATCCTTCAGGTTACCCAGAGCTTCAAGCAGTGACAAGGTGACACTTATCTTTGGGATCAGTCCCTGCTGAATTAGTAAAGGCTCATCTTCTTCAGGACCATCCATGAAGAACTGCCGAACACAGGTGAGCAGCAGGGAGATATGCCCAAAGGCATGCTCATCCAGCTCCTAGGCAGGAGACCACACTGCGTCACCACTCACGTCGGCAGTTCAACGCAGGTACTTTGGGCACACCAGAAAGCAAAACATACTTGCCTTATTGATGGAGCTATCAAGCTTTTGTAAGAGCAGACGACTGTATTTTTGAGGGGAATGGCTCTCTTTCTGTTCAAAGTATTCTTTGATTTTCTGAAATCTATTACCATCAAATGCATCGGTAATGAGTGACTGAAGCTGGAAAGGCAACAGTGTGCAAATTACTCCTCACCCCAGAACATTCTATAATATCTCTAGTTCATATTATCTGTAATAATTCAATGTGAAATAGAGGTCAGCATGGAACAGTGTTGAATAGGAGGCAATCACGTAACAAGTGATCGAAGTTTCTCGGCTTGTTAATACTCAAAGGCAGCAGAGAGCCTGTCCCGTGATGCTGACACACCCTAAAGTTGGAGACCCACTTGACTGGAAACATGTGATCCTACAGGTGAAAATTCTTAGCAATGCTGGCAATCTTATAACCCTAAAATGCTCATAAAGTCACACAAATGATCCTAGTAGAAAAAAATTAAAATTCCATTACAAACAATGGAAGCTGATGAATTCACAAATTGGCCATTTTGAGATTGATTTGTTTTCCAACTAAACATTATCCAAGACCTGTTTTAAGTACATACACTTGTGTAACATTCTTAACTATCACCTCTAAAGGATGCCTGGAGCTGAGGTCAAACCTCCGGAGAGCACCCAGCGGGGCCTCCTACTCTCATCCTCTACCTCCTATCCTGCAACTCCTATCCTCTACCTGGCAGCCCCAGTCCTGCCTGCTGAAAACTCTACCATGGCTGTCCCTCCTCTCAGAATCAACCTAAACCTTTGGCTGTCATCTGCAGGTCTCTGCGTGGTCTGATCTCTGGCTGACTTCTAGGTCAACCCTCCCTTGCTGCCGAGTCCTCGGATAAGCCAAGCCCTTCCCAGCACAACTGTTCCAAGGCCAGGCTGCAGTCTCCCTGCCCCTTTCCCTGTGACTGGTTCCTCCCCATCTCAGCTTGTCAGGTAGATCTTCCAGGGCTACCCGTTGTAAAGGAAGCCAGTGCCTCCTTGCATCTCCAAAGCTTTCCCATTCTGACACCTAATTCCTCTTGGCTGGGAACCTGCCTCCCTGACTCTGCCACAATCATGTGGGCAAGCACTGCTTGAGCTTGGTTCATTTCTGGCTGCTTACATCCAGCACAGCACTAAGGCTCAGGATCCTGCAGCCTAGGGCGCTCAGGGTGGCTGACGGTGAAAACTGACCAGAAGCGTGGATACACTGGATGGGGGAGATTCAGGAAAGGATAGATTTCTCTGCTTCTGGCTTGAGAACTGAAGGGACCATTGTGCTGATGGCCCCTGGGGAACAGGGAAGGGGCTGGAACTCACCCACACAAACAACAAGAAACAGTCTTTACCAAGAAAGCAGCTTGTGAAAAAAAAAAGACTTAAACATTCAAAGAATCCCACTTCAAAGTTTTTTTTAAGCCTTCTATTGTTTCCCTCAACACAAAATTTTAACTGTACGTTCCATTTCTTTCAGGTCAGAGTAAAACAGCATTTCAAAAACCAGCAAAGTGCATCCTAACTGAACAAGTTTACAAAAAAAAAAGCCAAACTCCATCGTGCCGATAAAGCACAACTGTTTAGAACCAACCATTGTCAAATGTCAGGTTGCAAAGTACAAACTAAACAAAGGGTCTCTACTCAGGAGTCTGTTTTCTGTACAAATGTAAACAACACCGAAGGGCTCCCATACTGAAAATTTCAAGAATCAAACCACAAGAGAAATGTCCAGAAATTTTGGTAATTGTCTGAGCTCTCTATTTTTTTTTTTTCAGGAAACAAGCCCTGGTTTTGCAACACCTTACCACCACATTAAAAAACTCCATGTTCCCTGCTCACTTCACCCTCACAATGGAATTGGAAAGTGTGAGACACACAGTATTTTAAAGTCCACTTTGAAGTCTAGACAGAGGTAACGGTGCTACTTCTTGAACTTGACCAAAAAATTCCCCAACGGTGTACTTTTGTCATATTCTATCACCACTATTTATGAATGCGAAAACAAGGGATATGAAGTCAAAGACCCAAATCCAGACTGACTTTTTCACCAACGGAGTATTCTAATTAACGCCAATTAAACGAATGTTGCAACTCGGGCAGAACCGCACCGCGGGTGCCTTAGGAGGTCTTCACTTAGTCGCAAAAGTTTTCTGGAGTCCCAGCGTTTGGGACCATGGGTCTGGACCCGGAGAGAGCGACTTGAAAAAATCTGCCCGGTCGCTTTCTAACTTGAATCCCCCCCTTCCGGAGCGCTGTAGTAGCAAGGAACTAGATCACCATTCCGCCGCCACCCAAACACTCAGATTAAACCTAAGGAGCTTGAAGCCGCAGACCGGACCCGCTGCCCCATCCCCTGAGCTCAGAGCCTCCCCGGCAGCTTAAAACTCAGCCCGCCAGGCTAGTGGCCGAGAGACCAGGGCTCAGTGGACTCGGGTTCCACTGGGGTCACTCACCCGCGGCATTGTGCCCCTCCAGCCCGACGCTGGCCTTCCTTGGTCCCTGGTCCCTGGTCCCTGGTCCCCGGCTCCTGGCCCCGGGCGCGCAGCTCACCTGAGCGCACACACCTGCGCTATTCTCCATTCCACCTCCCAGGAGTCGGGCGGGTGGAGGACGCTGAGTCGCAGGTGTCTGGATTTAGAGCTTCTCCAGAAATACTAGTTGATGGACAGGCCGCTGAAACCTACAAAAACTCCGATTGAAATCAAGACACATGCGCGCCTAACTCAGGTCGGGAACCCTGGGCGCGCGCTCACAGGCGCACCCACAGAAAATGGTGATTCCTGGAACAGGAACTCGGTGAAATCTTTCCCTCCTATGCGGAATTACGAAGCCAGAGCTGGTGAAGCGTTTTCTCTACGCGTCAAAGCCCTTAGAGCTGATTTTTGTGCCCTGATTGGAATGGATCCAAGCTACACTCTTTCCCTGCCAAGAACCAGGCCTGCCCCTAAAATTACAACAACGCTCCCGAGACCATAGAGATATTTTCATTTTGCTTTGCTTAAATACCCTTCTGCGTGAGTGGCAGAAAAGGGGTGTTTGAAAAAAAAGACACGTGAATACAGTAGCAAAAAAATAAAACTGCAGTTTGAGTTTTAAAAAATGTACTTTTATAGGAAAGGCAGATTTACAGAGAGAAGGAGAGACAGAAAGATCTTCCATTTGTTTGTTCACTCCAAAAATGACCCCGAAGGGCAGAGCTGAGCTGATTCGAAGCCAGGAGCTTCTTCCAGATCTCCCATGTAGGTTCAGGGTCCCAAGGACTGCGGCCATCCTCTAGGCTTTCCCAGGCCACAAGCAGGGAGCTGGAAGAGAGTTGGAACAGTCAGGACAGGAATCAGTAGTGTCCTGGTGCTTACAATTGGAGGATTAGCCAATTGGGCCATCATGCCCACCCTCAAAGTTTGTTTTCTTTCTCTCTCTCTCTTTCCTTCCTTCCTTCCTTCCTTCTTTTTCCTTTATGATTTTTCTTTTTAAAAATGACGCTTCCACTGGAAGTACCCCTTGAGTAAAAATCAACAGACACTGTTACTAGATGCTGTGCTATTTCATGCAGTGGCATGTACATGCGTCCACATCAAAAGCTATAGAGGACGCAACTGGAGTCTCCTTTAGTCAACACAGGCTTCCCCTCACACTTTCAGTGTGATCCTTGGGCTGTCTTTCCCAGGTACTAGTGTGGGAAGAGGGATTGAAAGTAGAGCAGCTTGGACCCAAAGCAGCACCTGCACGGGATGTTGATGATGCCGATGGTGGCTTAGTCCTTGAGGCCACGTCACCAGCTCTATCATCAATTATTTTCAGATAAGGTTGGGGGCATGATTTGGGGAAAATGTATTTTATGTATTGTTTGGAACTCTACAGTAGCAATACATGCAAATCTTCAGGGGACAGTAAAATATAATAACTATTATTAATTACATTTTTACTTTGATCAGCTTCCTTTTTTTTTACCAGACATTTTATAGCAACACAGAATTAGATGCTCTTACTGTTCTCAAACAATACACAGGAGAATTTGTATCTTTAGTAGATTCTTAGGACGCATTTAGAAATCGAGTTTTCTTTACGTTAAAAGGTTTCATTTTGGGGGCCCAACGCGGTGGCCTAGCGGCTCAAGTCCTCGCCTTAAACGTGCCAGGATTCCATATGGTTCTAATCCCAGCAGCCCCGCTCCCATCCAGCTCCCTATTTGTGAACTGGGAAAGTAGTTGTGGTCACTTGCGGAGTGAATCATAGGACAGAACATCTTCCTCTCTCTTCCTCTCTGTATCTCTGACTTTCCAATAAAAATAAATAAATCTTTTTTGAAAGTTTGATTTTTGAAGGGTGAGTATCCTGTAGTCACACTCTGAAAGGGGTGAGCCAATAAACCTAACCAGGTTTGCACAAGATCAGAAGCTAATTTTCATGCTTTTTCAGTGGTAATTATAAGTGACTTTCTGGAGTTATTTTCAAGCCACTTATGGATGTAAAGTAGCACATTTACCAAAATAACGATATTTTTAAAAATTTCAAGGCAGGAATGTTAATCTAACTTTGGAAGACAACACAAAAGCCGCGGGAAGGCTGAGGCGGCAGAACCCGGCACAGTCCGGCAGCAAAGACAAGAAAGACAAGGCGGGTGGGGCGAAACCTCCCACCCCACCCCCCAAGGAGGAGACTGGTGCCTTCCCTGCCGCCTGGACTAGCTGAGAGAGACCTTAAGCAGAAACTCTGAGTAAAGCCAAGGGGCAATAGAGTCCCCGGGACGTGCGATGTTGAGAATGAACCAAGCTTTGTTCCCCCGCCTTCCGGATTTTTTTTTCCCGTTGGTGAGCACAACTTCGCTGCCTCTGGAGAGCTGCTCTGAAAGCTAGGCAACTAAGCAGGCTTGCCTGTGCCCTTGGCTGGACCGCGTGGACCGCGCGGATAATCCCGCGGATAATCCTTCATGGTCTCAGGCTGATGCGCGCCTGAGACACATTTGCTTCCCCCACACCCGCCAGCTCCTAGCTGGCGGCCCCCCACCCCGGCGCATCCCAGGGAAAGCAGTGTCTGAGTTTGGAGCTGTGCTGGTTCCGAATTGCCTCCTCTAGCAGTGACGCACAGCAAGGGGTCGGCTCTCTCTGCCTAGGGCTGCAAAAAACAATTGGCTTTGTCCCCTCGTGGCGTGGCTAGGGGCTGCAGGCATGCAGCGCCCCCTCCCTTTCCCTTCAGCTTGGGCTTTCTAGCCGCGCAGCCCCCCACACCTCCCCTCGTCGCCGCTGCTGCTGGAGACCCTCAGGAGCCGCGGTGAGGGTCATCGCTGCTGCTGGAGAACCCCAGCACCCGAGGCGAGGGTCCCAGCTGCTCCTGGAGATCCCCTCTCGGCGCGGGGGAGGGTCTCCTGCCCTGCTGCGCCCCCTCCGCTTCCCTTGCACCTGGGCTCTCCAGCTGCCCAGTGCCCCTTCCATTCCCCTGGCAGCACAGCTGGGCTCTCCAGGAGTGCAGCGCCCCCTCCCCTCGCCACTGCTGCTGGAGTCCCATGGGAGCCGCAGCGAGGGAAGCCGCCACTGCTGGAAACCCCCCCGCACCCGAGGCGCCTGGGCTCCAAGACAGGACAGGACCCTGTCTACCGTGTTCCGGGGAAAAGACTGGGGTCCAGTCTCCTGGGTCCAGGAGACAACGTGGCCCTGTCTCCAGTTCCGGAGAGAGGACCAGGGCCCTGTCTCAGAGTTCTGGAGAGGACCAGGACCTGTCCAAGGTGTCAGGGGGAAGACCGGGGCCCTGCTTCCTGGGGTCTGGAGAGAGGACCAGGCCCTATCTCGCGGGGTCCAGAGTGAGGACCGTGGCCCTGTCTCCCGTGCTCTCTAGCCACGCCGCGCCCCCTTCCCCTCCCTTTGTGGCAGTGGTCTCCACCTGCGCGGGGAGAGGAATCCCCTCCTGGCAAGGCTGGGGTCTGAAGCTGCGCCGCGCCCCGCCCCCTCCCCTCCCCTAGCTGCGTGGCTGTGTGTTATTGTGGGTCGCTCTGACTAGGCTGCAGCTCCCACTGGTATATGTGAGGGCCTAGTATGTGCTGGGCAGAACCAGGCTGGACTGCAACAGCCATTGGTCCCAGTTTATGTTGGGCCTGAAAACAGAACCAACCCAGCAATTGCAACCACCAGCTGATCCAGGAGATGGACTGTGCCGGGCCCTGTGCTTGCTAGAACATACGAGAATCTGGTCTATAAATACCTCACAATTTCTTTGGGGTTCTCCCCAATCGAAATGCTGGACTCAGAGCCCTGGCCAAGAAAAGACAGAAGAAAGAACAAGCCAATCAACCACCTCAGCTCTATGTTGCCAGCGAAATACTGGGCAAATGAAGACTCTATGACTATGTCAATCAGTGGATTCTTCAACAACCCCCTCGTGCTTGGAGTGGTGAAAATGGCAGTGATTCATAACTGATGAACTATTAAAACCACTTGAGCAAGGATCTCAGAGCATGCCCCACATCCGGGACTTGGGGTGGGTGGGAAACTGGGAGGGGCTTCTCCCTCAATAACCCCCTTTACCTCAGATACAAGAAGGAAACAATATGGACATAATAGTCTTACCCACCTCCCTATAGCTCCTGAACCTTTTTACCGTAATTAACTATGTAAAGATTGTCAACAATATAATTTTCAAAAATAAACAAAAAAATGCAAAAAAAAAAAAAAGAAGAAACGAGTTCACTCCCAGCTCAACTTATGCTCAGTCCTTTCCCTTGCTTTTGTCTCCTTACGCAAAGTGGCGCCCAATTCGGCTCTATGGGGCTGACTGGGCTGTGAATCCACCCTGTTCTCGCACTGCCCATCTGGGATCTGCTGCTCTGTCTCTGCTCCTGGTCAAATCAAATGGACCAGCAGGACGGCCAGTTCTTTGGGTTCACCTCCCAAGTTCCCAGTGCAAGTCCCTTCCCACCTGGTTGCTGGTGGAGTTCCGATTGCCGTCAGCTGAATGCTGCTGGAGTATCCATCACTGCAACACCACACCGTTGTGTCTGCTGCTGTGTCGGCTGTCCTGTGTCTGTCAGTCTCCAGGCATCCCTCTGCTGTTGTTCTTTTCTCTATTTCCTGGAATGCGTCCTCTCTGCTTCATCCTGATTAAATGTTTCTCCATCTGTTTAAACGTGTGCTTACCCTATTCTGCCATCTTGATTCTCCCAGCAGTGAACTTTCATAGAGCAGTCACTGCGTTCTTGGAATACTTGATTATTCAGCCATCATTCCATCCAGTAACTACTATGATCACCCACATTTTACAGATGCAAGAAGGTAAGGAGAAGAAAGTAACTAGCCCAAGCTAATACAGCCTATTAGTGACAGAATCATAATGCAGTCTCAGGAAGGCTGGATCCCAAAGTTTATACCTGCACTTTAATCCATCCTGCTACACTTGTATACTGGCACTCAAGGATGTGTCCTCAGTCCTCAGAAACCTAGTTTTGCTTACTACTTAATCATATTAAAATGGAAGATTCAGAAATTGAATACTTCAAATACTAGTCTCCACAATCTAGTCTTCATTGATTCATCAAATATATACTGCAAATGGCATGGTGCTATATAGATCCATGAGGAATATGCTGTTTGCTAAGGATTATGTCTCAAAGAAACTAGTGCTGTACACTATAGGTGTGTGTGTGTGTGTGTGTGTGCACACGTGTGTGTGCGTGTGCAGTGGGAGAAAGAGATTATGTATGAGTACAGCTACACAGACATGGCTCTTCATAAACTGGATTTGGAAAAATGTTTCAGGTAGATATTTATACAAAGAGGAAAATAAATTCTAGTAGAAGTAAAAGAGCAAGTACATATAGAGATCAGGAATGTGTAGCAACCAGATGAAAAATTGGTAATATGGCGCTATATATATATATATATATATATATCCCGATGTGCCTAGAATAATACTGCTTTACACTTGTTTTCTCAATTCAATGACTATAAAGGCCTCTTTCACACTTACTTATCCCTTCTGGAAAAATCAGATGGTTACCCTAAGTATAGGCTATAATGAGCAAGCAGGTGGAGCCTTCCCTGAAGTGTAGAGTGACCCAAGAAGCGCTTTGCGCTGAACTTTGTAGATTCTTCTGTAAATACGGAGACATCATTAAATATTTAAGTGTGCATATTTTAGGAAGATAAGGTAAGGAAAACCAGGAATGTGAATACCAGTTGTGAGGTTTCTGCAACAATTTTGGCAATATAGAACTAAGATCTAGACCAGGATAATGGATGTTGAAATGTGAAGAAGTGGACAAATGCAAAAGACACTACAGTTTATCAGAAGTGGACAAATGCGAAAGACACTACAGTTTATCTGAAATGTCAGCTTTTTCTACAAATACTGAATGTTTTAGGCTTTGTGGGATATATGATCTTTGTATGATTACATACAATTGTAGAATTCTGCCTTTATAACTGAAAGCAGCTGTAGACAATGTACATGAATAAACATCACTACGCTGCAATACAATTTTATAGATGGACACCAAAATTAGAATTTCATACTTTTCATGCACATAAGACATTTATTGTAACAACTGAAACAGAGAAACCATTTGTAGTTTGTAGCTATACAGAAAGAGATAATGGGCCAGAAGTTCTTGCTTAACCCTGGCCTAATTAGGTCTCATAATAAGATCTACTAATCACATTAGCATGTTTGATCTTTAATCAAACAACTAGTTATGAGATAATCCCAACATTACTAAATCATCAGATTTTACTCTTCATTAGAACTGCAAATATCTTGACTAATGGAATCTCTTTCATGATTTGTCACAAAATACTGAGCACAATTAAATCAGCCTCTCTGACACCTACTTCTTTAGCAATAAGTTTAAGATGTAAGTACATACAACCATAGGGAAAAGGGCATTCATCTTGTTAATTCTTCAACAACACAATCCATCAATATTATGTCATAGAGCCTCAGACTTTTGGTAAATGTTCAAGGGTAAGTGCTTTGCAATTGCCTTGATCATCATCATCATCATCATCATAACAATAATGCAAGTGATTTAAAGCACACGGTCACTGGTGACATAACTTCCAAAGATGTTCACTATATCTGTATACAAATTTTATCCAAACAGGACTCGCCTCTACAGTGAAAAAAACAATCCTTCCATAAGCGGTATCACCATCAAATCAAAATTGTTTCAACATTAGTACTTTGGGGGGGAAGAGAAGTAGACAGGAGCATGATACCTACAAGGTCTTTGTTTTCTGAAGTGACTTCTATATTTTCAGAATCTCTGGTTTCAACAAATGTAACTTGACCATCTTGTTGCTGCTTCCTATTCACTTCCCTTATTAAACCCATCATTTCACACACCCCCACCCTCCCTAACTAAAGCTCATCCTGTTTTCCAAACAGTCCTGGGACTTCACTTCCTTACTCAGGTTATCAAAAGTTAATAACATTGAAGACTCTAGCACTACAATTCAAGAACAGGAAATGCAAACTACAGGTTAAAGTCCTGCCTGACAACTTAATTTGTCTTCCATTTCCAAAAACTGAGCAAGAAATTGAATCCATAATATAATACTGAGGCAATATAGAATAAGTGACACAGAACCCAAGTTGCACTGATCCAAAGCCCATGCTTAAATTTGATATATTCAGGGAATAAATCTTTAAAAAAACTGAAATGTCAGTTGCTCCCTTGGGCCATCCAGATGTTTGATTTTTTCTTGGCTGAAAGTTTTACTGCCTAGCTTTGAGCAACTTTTAATCCCTACTGTATTGGGAATCTATACAGAAGATGAACTGCCTATATTTGAAAACAGAAAGGCAGCTTAAGCTAATAAATGACAAAGGAACTGTTGAAGGAAGTTGAAGCCTGGGATTCAGTTCCCCAGAACCTTTAGTATCTTCACAAAATAGGACTTTATTCAAATCAAGTTCAAGGTCAAAAATTCAAACATGATTGTACCCAAAGGTACCCAGTATTCAAGTGTCTGTTAATTTTCCTAAAGCTTCACAAGAACTTTTCCTTTTAGGTTTCACATTTTAAGACCAGCACTTTACAAAGAACTAATGGCATCACCTGCAGGTATTTTCCAGACACTAGAACTCCCCATTCTCCCACCTTTACATACACTAACACCCCTTACTGTCACTTGGTTACAAACATCAGGTGGGCTCTTACAGGAAAGTGACATGCAGATCCAATGGGCAGGTTGTTTGTATCAGCTGGCGTGATGTCATCACTCTGCACAGCACTCACTCATGACACCCCCTTCCTCCATCTGGTTACCTCCTGGGATTGCAGCTTTCGTTCACACAATCTGTTTCCACCAACTACAAAAGTTTAGAGTAACAAAACAAAACCCAAAAACCCAACAAACAAAAAACTGGGACAACGAGCTCAGCCCTGGTACTTCATGACTGTATGATTGTGAATGAGTTACTCCAAGTTGTTAGACCCAATATCCCACACCCATAAACAGGATGATAAAACTATTGTTCTTAAGCCTACCGGAAATAATAAATGAGATAATGGGGAAGTTCTCTTGTAAAAAGTAAGAGGTAGGATAGAGCCCACCATGGCCAACAGATAGACTGTCATAACGACTAGGCGCAAAATGATCCGATATTGCAGATGGTGAATAGAAGCAAAACTTAGAAACAAAACAAAATAAAGGGAAAGGGAGAGAATGAGCTTCAGTTTGGTAGTAGGAGAAACATAATGAAATGTTGTAAAATGGCCCAGGGTGAGAGTAAGATGCAGCCCTAGAAACATACTTACTAGTAGCTGTTCTTTAATCCAAATGCTTGGCAAAACCGTTTCTATTTAATTTATACTTTCTAAAATAGCCTCTTCCCTTACTTTTCCTCAAGTTTCAGAGAAACAGGGGTAGAAAGGGCAGCTTCGCCTGCCCTCTCGTGGCCACCGGCACTCACTGCAGGATGCTCCTCCTAACTGCTGCCAAGTCAAGGGAAGCAGTCCCAGCCACAGAGACCTTCTCTCTCAAGCACACTCTTTAGAAGTTGAAAAGGAGTCCCATGACGGAAGCCCTGCATAAGCCTTCAGGGTCTGCATTCGCAGGAAAAAGCAGTAGAGACAGAGCACAGCACACAGCACACAGCACACAGCATGCTCCCTCCCAGGAGGGCAGCAGGTGTCTATCTCTTCCTGCCTGCCTGCCTGCCTGTGTGCATGCCAGCCTTCCTCTGTGCTATTTGCTTTGAAACACAGAAGAACAGAGAGGGAGAGAGAGCAATCTTTCTTGCATCTGTTGGCTCACTTCCCCGAGGACCAGCACCAGAGCCAGCCGAGGCTGGGCCACGACAATCCCGGGAACCAGGAGATTCCTTCAGGTGTCCCCCTGGGCACAGAGGCACAGGGGCACAAAGCCCTGCACCATCCTCCACTGCTCTCCCAGGAGGATCGGCTGGGAGCTGGCCTGTGGGGGAAGCAGCCAGGATCTAAAGCAGCACCCATACAGGCCATCTGCCTGGCAGGCTGATTCTTGACCCACTGGGACACCACCCTGGACCACTCCACCCCAACAATCACCACCCCATACCACACACACAGGGCAGTTGTGAGGGCCTCCCCAAGGGGATGGGATGCATGGCCAAGGCAGGGACAAGCGGGATAGGGGCGACGGGTGCCTGAGTAGAGGGCAGGGATGCAAGGGTGCACCTCCCCTAAAGGGTTCAGGGTAGAACGCAGGAAAAGCTGCTGGGAAACAGTCCAGGGATCCAGGCCCGTGCTGTCGGGAGCACAGGCCCTGAAAGCGTTCCCTTGTCCAGGCCCAGGTGGCTCCCCGGCCAACGTCATACCTGCTCATGGCTTCTGCCACCTACAGTACAAGTTCCCAAATGTGCTCCAAAAAGCCTGACCATCTCCTGGTGCTGCAACCCGGACACTGCACTGTATACCTGCTCGATTGAGTTCGGCTGTGCTCGGCTGTACTCGGCTGTGCTCGGCTTGGCCTCGGCCCGGAGGCAAAAGAGGTGCTGGGAATATACGTCCCACGATGCACTTTGAGAGACAAGGGGATGGTGTCTCTTGTCCCAGAGCGGCCTATGGAAGGCTACCTAGTGGAACATCTTTTCCCAAAATGCCTCACGACTTCAGTGTCTAGAGTACTCAGGCATTCTGACGTGGGACTGCAGCTCCTACAGTGCGCTTGCCTACGCTGAAGTCGGACTCCAACTCCCAAACACTGGTGGGAACACTGACGTGGACTGCAACTCCCAGACGCCCATGGGCACGCTGACGTGGGACTGCTTTGAAACACAGAGGAACAGAGAGGGAGAGAGAGCAATCTTTCTTGCATCTGCTGGCTCACTTCCCCGAGAACCAGCACCAGAGCCAGCCGAGGCTGGGCCACGACAATCCCGGGAACCAGGAGCTTCCTTCAGGTGTCCCCCTGGGCACAGGGGCACAGGGGCACAAAGCCCTGCACCATCCTCCACTGCTCTCCCAGGAGGATCGGCTGGGAACTGGCCTGTGGGGGAAGCAGCCAGGATCTGAAGCAGCACCCATACAGGCCATCAGCCTGGCAGGCTGATTCTTGACCCACTGGGACACCACCCTGCAACACCCTGGCCCAAAAAACACCACCCCATATCACACACACAGGAAGGTTGTGAGGGCCTCGGTGTGGAGACCCCAGCAGCGGGGTCCCCGTCGAGAGTTGCCTCTGCTGCTGGAGACCCCTGGCAGCTGAGGAGAAGGTCTGCAGCCATTCTGCGGCCCCTCCCCTTCCCTCGCGCCTGGGCTCTCCAGATGCACCATGCCCCTTAGGCTCCCCTCGCCATGAGCCTGAGCTATCCAGGCGCGCTGCTCCCACCCCTCCCCTGGCCGGTTGGCTAGAGACCCCAAGCACCCGAGGCGAGGGTCGCTGCTGCTGATGGAGACCCCCCGGCAGCCAAGGCAAGGGTCACCGCTGGTGCTGGAGACCCCTGCAAGCCAAGGCCAGGGTCACCATCGCTGCTGGAGATCCCCAGCACACGAGGTGAGGGTTGCCGCCGCTGCTGAAGACCCCTGGCAGCCAAGGCGAGGTCGCCAATGCTGATGGAGACCCCCAGGTACAGCAGAGCAGGTCTCTGCTGCTGCTGGAGTTCCCCTTGCAGTGCGGGGAGGGTCTCAAGCCATGCCGCGCTCCCTCCCCTTCCCTTGCTCCAGGCCTTACCAGCCGCGCTGTGCCCCCTCTCTTCAGCTTGCCACTGCTGCTGCAGGCCTCTGGCAGCAGAGGCAAGGGTAGCTGCTGCTGGAGACCACTGGAAGCCGTGGCGGTGAGTGTGTTCCCCTGGGCCAGGGCCCCTCCCCTTCCCTTGTGTCTGGTCGCTGCTGCTGTTGGATCCCCTTGTGGTGCAGCAAAGGGCTGTAGCCTGGCCGCCCCCCTCCCCTTCCCTTTAGCCTGGACTCTCCAGCTGCACCACGCTCCATCCCCTCCCCTTTCCGCCACTGCTGGAGACCCCTGTAAGCCAAGGCGAGGGTCACCGCCTCTGTTGTAGACCCCCAGCACCCTAGGCGAGGGTCGCCGACGCTGCTGGAGACGCCTACCAGCCGAGGCGAGGGTCGCCAATACTGATGGAGACCCCCAGGTGCCACAGCGCGGGTCTCTGCTGCTGCTGGACTTACCCTCGCAGTGCGGGGAGGGTCTTAAGCCATGCCGCACTCCCTCCCCTTCCCTTGCTCCTGGCCTTACCAGCCCCGCTGCGCCCCCTCTCTTCAGTTCTCCATTGATGCTGGAGACCCCCGGCCTCAGCTGCTGGAAATCCCTGGGATCTACGTCGAGGGTCAGCTCCACTGTTGGAGACCCCCTAGCAACTGAGGCCAGGGTTTGCAGCCATGCCATGGCCCCTCACCATCACTTGCACCTGGGCCAAAATGCGGTATGTTTTTATTTATAGAATGTCTTAATTTGGAGTCTTACATGATTGTTTCAAAATGTAAATCGAGCAAATAAACAGGTTATTAAGGACGAGAATTGCTTGTAGAATATTGTCCTACAGAAGTATGACTATCGTAGAATGGAAAAGCTGGGACAAAATACTAAAGGCTTAAGCATGTTGAGAAATGAACCTTGCAAGTTTTACATATAGAATTGTTTATGCTATAAGATACTACTACCACATTGTTGAAGTGTTTAACATTAATACCTAGTGTACACCGACATTAGAATTAAGGGTGCATACCTAGGAATGCTACTAAATTTCAGAATTTACACCGGAGAGGTCTGGTGCAATAGCTTGGCAGTTAAGGGGTCTGGTGCAGTAGCCTAGTAGCTAAAGTCCTCACTTCGACCATGCCAGGATCCCATTTGGACACTGGTTCTAATACCAGATGCTTTGCTTCCGGTCCAGCTCCCTGCTGTGGCCTGGGAAATCAGTAGAGGACAGCCTAAAGCCTTGGGACTGTGCATCCATGAGGGAGATCTGGAAGAAGCCCCTGGCTTTGGATTGGCTCAGCTCTGGCCATTCTAGACACTGGGTGAATAAACCAGTGGATGGAAGATATTTCTGTGTCTCTGCTTCTCTCTGTAAACCTGCATTTCCAATAAAATAAAGAATCCAAAAAGAATGATGTGGAACACTCAAAAAGACATAAGAGACTTCAACAGAAAATGAAATTAGAAAATCAATGCATGATATGAGAAATTTGGCAAAGACTGACCTTGAGGAATTGAACAGATATTACAAAATCAACTGTGGACTGGCTCTTGTGAGCAGCAGGCTGAGCTCCTGCCTGTGTACTGATCTCCTATGAGCTCCGATTCAAGTCTTGGCCATTCTACCTTGGATCCAGATGTCTGCTAATATGTCTGCAGAGGCAGCAGAAGAGGGCAGAGGTACTTGGGTCCCTGTCATCTACAAGAGGGACAGAGCTCCAGGCTCCTGGCTATCCAGTGGCCCAGGCCTTGATGTCAGCCATTGAGATGGAGGATCTGTCTCCCCCTCTTTATCTACCTTGCAAATCAAGTATTTCTTAAAGAAAAATTAAAAATGAAAATAGTTGAAAGTCAAGATAAATGAGGATCAACAGAATTAAAAAATATTTGAACTTGAAGACAGGTTCAATATTTTCTAGCCAGCTTTTAAAAAAATGTGAGAAAGGGAATGAAAGCAGCCCGAGAGCTTTGAGACCTTACTGAAATGAACACTTTCTTGGAATTCCTGAGAGGAAGAGAGTATGCCACATATTCAATGAAACAGCTCATAACTTCCCTGATCTTAATAAGTACACCTCCAAGTACAGAAGGCCCATAGGATGTCAATTGACAGGATCAGAAAAGATCCACGTTCCCTTGACCTATTGTGGTCCGGCTCTTTTAAGTACAAACAATTGTTCATTCTCAAAAGGAAAGCACTGTCGTTTTCAAGGGGGCCTCCACTAAACAAACAACATTGTCAAACAGAAATTTTATAGGCCAAGAGGGAATTGAATGGTTTAGCTCAAGTTGTGAAGAAAAAGTAAGCCTATCAGCCAAAAATACTTGGCTGAGTAGAACTATCCTTTATAACTTAAATATTCTCCAAGATGAGTGAAAGTCAGGAAAGTCATCAGAATCAACTGGCCTCCTAAAACTTGTTTGAGGAAAATGTACAGACAGAAGCAAATAAAAGGTAGCAGGCTAGCATCATGAGAACATGCAAAACTTCTATTTATTCTCATCACGAAGTCAGATATACAGAGAGGAGAGACAGAGAGGAAGATCTTCCGTCCGATAGCTCACTCCAAGTGGCCGCAATGGCTGGAGCTCAGTCAGTCTGAAGCCAGGAGCGCGGGCCCCCCATGTGGGTGCAGGGTCCCAAGGCTGTGGGTCATCCTTGACTGCTTTCCCAGGCCACAAGCAGGGAGCTGGATGGGAAGCAGAGCCGCTGGGATTAGAAACAGTGCCCATATGGGATCCTGGCAGGTGAAAGGTGAGGACTTTAACCACTACGCTATTGTGCTGGGCCCAAAATGGAAAACTTTGAAGCTCACCCATAACTGGATGAAGAATACTCAGAAGAAACCAACTAATTTTTAAGTGGATAGATTACTTACTAATAACAGCTACTTACTGTTACTATTTATTAGCAACAGCTTTGAAAGTCAATGGACCACACTCCCAGTTAAGATAGAGTTTGGCTAAATGGATTAAAAAATAACCAAGGATATGTACCTTAAGAAACTCATTAGTAAAGACACATACTGGTGAAAAGATGGAAAAGAATGCTCTACCTAAGTGGAAACCTAAAGCAAGCAGAAGTAGTGCATTAGACAAAATACACTTCAGCCAAAGCTATAAAAAGATACAAAGATCATCAGATAGTGATCAAGGAATTAATTCAACAATAAGATAGGACAGATTGGGTACCATATATCCAATGCCACAGCATGTCATTTTCTTAAAAAAGCCTTATTATATCTAAAGGGAGGGCCCGGCAGTGTGGCCTAGTGTTAAAGTCCTCGCCTTGAATGCCCCGGGATCCCATATGGATGCCAGCCCTAATCCCAGCAGCTCCACTTTCCATCCAGCTCCCTGCTTGTGCTCTGGGAAAACAGTCGAGGACGGCCCAATGCCTTGGGACCCTGCACCTGCGTGGGGGACCTGGAGGAGGTTCCTGGTTGCATCGGCGCAGCACCGGCCATTGTGCTCACTTGGGGAGTAAACATCAGACGGAAGATCTTCCTCCGTCTCTCCTCCTCTCTGTATATCTGATTTTGTAACAAAATAAATCTTTTAAAAAAAACACATACATATCTAAAGGGAGAGTCAAGCTCCAGATCAAGAAAAGTGGAGTTAAGGAATCAACTAACATGTTAGTCAAGCAAAAAAAACAAAAACAAAAACAAAAACAAAAAACTAAAAGAAAAACCACAGTTCTAGGGTATACAGACACTGACACAGCATTCATTGCAATAGCTTTAGAATATGTACTTGAATACACTAAACTTCCTCTAAGACCACATATTAAACCACAACAAAAAGTACATCATATCTTTTCTAATCACAAAAATATAAATCCAGACAAATTTGGTAATTATAAAGCCATAGATTGAGGGGCTGGCCCTATGGCTCAAGAGGCTAATCTTCCACCTTGCACACCGACACCCATGTCGGCACTGGTTCATGTTCCAGGGGCCTCACTTCCCATCTAGCCCTCAGCTTATGGCCTGCAAAAGCAGTGGAGGATAGTTCTCGTGCTTGGACCCTGCACCTGTGTGGAAGACCTCAAAGAAGCTCCTGGCTCTTGGCTTGGGATTGGTTCAGCTCCGGCCATTGCAGCCATTTGGAGAGTGAACCAGTGGACAGAAAATCTTCTCTTTGTAACATCTGCCTTTCAAATAAATCTTGAAAACAAGACCATCTGCAGAGTAAATATTATGATCCTGAAATCCAAAGAAGAAATGTGGAAGAAATCCAAAAGAAAACTTAAAAATTGAATGAAATGAAAATACAGCATTTCAAAACTTACATAAGACATCTAAAGAAATACTAAGTAAAGGTTTAAGCATTAAATGCCTACATAAAAAAATGGAAAGGTTTCAAACAGGTTAGGTGCATTTTGGGTATCTAGAGAAGGCAGAATAAACTAAATCCCAAAGTTAGTAAAGAAATAAAGATCAAACGAGTAAATGAAGAGAAAAACATGAAAGATCAGTGAAACAAAGGTTATTTCAAAAAGAAATAAAATCAGCAAACTTATAGACTAACCTAGAAACAAAACATTGAAATGAAATTAGAGAGCTGGGCCCGGCGGCGTGGCCTAGCAGCTAAGGTCTTTGCCTTGAACACTCCAGGATCCTGTATGGGTGCCGGTTCTAATCCCAGCAGCTCCACTTTCCACCCAGCTCCCCGCTTGTGGCTTGGGAAAACAGTCAAAGACAGCCCAAAGCCTTGGGACCCTGCACCCACATGGGACACCTGGAAGCAGCTCCAGGCACCTGGCTTCGGATCGGTGCAGCACGGGCCATTGCACTCACTTGGGGAATGAATCATCGGATGGGACATCTTCCTCTGTCTCTCCTCCTCTCTGTATATCTGACTTTGTAATGAAAATAAAATAAATGTTAAAAACAGCGAAAAGAAATTAGAGGAGCGCTGAGAAAGGAAATCTAACCAACACTAGAGAAAGGTGAAAGGTCACTAGGGACTATTGTGAAGAACTGTATATGCATTCATGGTGTTCATTTTACGAAAAACACAAATTTTAAGACCTTTTTCATCAAGATAAACAGATCTTTAATTCTGTCTTCTACAAACTTTTTGAAACATTGTTTGGAATTTAAAGTTGATCTCATGTGAATTTAGAATAATATCACAGATTGGGGGGAAGAAGGGAGAGGGATAGAAAAGTGGGAGAAGTCGGACGGACAAGTTCAAAGTAATGGCTGGGTAGAAGATCTAAGTTCTGGTGTTTTATAGTATGACAAGGTGATGACAGTTACCAATAACATGCTGTGTGTACATACATAAGTGGACGCGTCTACACATTATATATAACATACAGTTAATACATATAAAGCTAGATGGAAGGAATTTGAGTGTTTCACCACATAGAAATTATCCAGGAAACTACATAACTAGATCTATTCACCCCCATTTCATCAGTACCCAATGTTTGCTTTACATGCAGCAAAACCTTACAGAGTCCCCGTGGATGCATATTTGTGTCAATTGATATTAAAAATGTAAAAAGTTGCACTTAAAATTATGACCACCTTATATATTCAAGTAACCAGAAACTTAAAACATGAGGATTTTAATTGTTGTGGAACATTCAGACTGATTTAATGAGAAAATTATGGAGACATGCGTCTGCTAACTATTATATGCAAACAATTGGAACTATCAGGTATTGACTGGTGCATTATTTTACCAGCAAGATTCTTTGCAATGGTGAAAAATATTCAACAATTCACCTTTTGTTCTTACAGTCTGCCACAAAGAACAAACCCTCACTTTCACTCCCTCGCTTAACTACACCTCGTGTCTTTTTCCTCCATGGCAATGTGTTATGTTTCTTTAGAAGAGCCAAGAGACTCAATACAGAGACAGCTAGAACTTATACGAGAGTTTGGTAGAGTGCCAGGGTACAAAATGACGTAATGAAAAACAGCTATATTGTATGCAAACAGCCCCAAGATGGAAAGGGATCTAATCAGCAAGATATCATTCAAAAAAACAGAAAACTATGAAGTATCTGGGATAAACCTAACCAAAAATACATATAAAAAATGCTCAAGTTCCTTGGCAATAAGGGAAATCCAAATGAAAACATCAATGAGGTACCACCTAATGCCAGTAAGGATGGCACACATACAAAGAAACACCAACAACACCTGCTGGCGAGGAAGCAGGGAAAAGGGAACCCTACTCCACTGTTGGTGGGACTGCAGGTTGGTACAGCCTCTATGGAATCAGTATGGAGAACATTCACACAACTCAAAATCAACATACCGTATGATCCAGCAATAGCACTCCTAGGAATGCATCCAAAACATTTGTTTCATGAGAAACCAACATGTACCCCTATGATCATAGCAGCACAATCAGTAATTGAAAAACATGGAAGCGACCAAAATGCCCATCAGCAGAAGACTGGATAAGAAAGCTATGGTTCATCTACTCCATGAAATACTATTCAGCTATTAAAAAAAAACAAAATGCACTTCTTTGTGGCCAAATGGGCCCAACTGGAAACCATAATGCTAAGGGAAATGAGCCAATCCCAGAAGGTTAGATACCACATATTTGCCTTAATTTAAGATGAAATGATGCCCGTTCGAAAAACAGTACCTGTAAATTGTAGTATTATTCCAAGCCCAAACAGTCTGTAGTTCATGCAATAAGATATTGTGATGTAACCAATGAACCAACAATCAATGTGAGTCAAACTGCTTATGATCTACATCAAAGAATTGTAAAACCTGATATACTTTTAAGACCCTATGCTACTTGGAAATGGGGTGGGAGAGCAGAGAAATCTTCCATCTGCTTAGAACGTGAGGAAGACGTGAAGTATAACGTATCAGGAATGGAACAAGTAACTCAAACTACAAAGACATATAGGGGGAATCAAGAGCGATCCTGACAATCTCTTAACAGGTCGTACACACAGAGCAGGGGGGCACCCCAGAGTGGAGCAGGTGGACATGAGGAGGCTTGTATCCCAACCCTGTAGACTCCCGGATCCTCACCAAGGACTATCACTACGGGCACCAAGGACTACATCCCAACTGCCAAGAAGAACATAGGGAATTGGAGTGCCTTCAGAGCCTGAGAATTCTGAGGTCATCCACCCCCATCTGGATCTCCCACATGGGATGGAAGAAGCCCAAATCCTTCCTGACAGGATCCAAGGTCATCGGAACAACAGCCAGGAGCCCTGAGCAGTCTGCAGAAACAGAAGAACAGTAAACTTCCTTTGGGACTAGGGAGAGGAGCTTTCTCTGATCCTTACTTAGTTCCAACTTTGGATCCCCACCCTCTCCTGCAAGGACCATCAGGGTCGCTGCAGAGCCCCCCCCCCAAAAAAAAAAATTAGGATAGAGAACAACAAGGAAAGCTTAGAACCAGGAGGAAATGTTAGGCGTGGACTCACACATACCTTACTAGGGAGGACACAAAGATTGGTTACTCCTCACTAAGGCATTGAAGATTTCCCTGCACACCCCTCCTAAAACTGGTCTGCACCTCAACTGTTGACAAATGCCTTGTCAGAGTTATAAGCCAGTTTAGACTATCCTAAAATCTGCCAAGTTCAGCAACATTATGTTTTAACACTATAAACTGCTAAATACTCCAATGAAAATAGACACGAGACAGCTGAATAGTACCCTATAGCCATTTTAAGGTGTATAGAAGCCGGTTCCGTGTATAAACTAAAATTGAAATGCCAATGAAGTACTCACAGGATGTGGTTAAGAACTTGCATTTTAACGTACTGATTACTCAATACCATGTCAATTAACTCCATCGTGTTGTAAATTGTTGCTGATGTTTTGTTGTGGCTTTTAATTGATTGGGATGATATTCTGCCAGCTCTATTTTCAGACCAGAGATGGTCTCCCCAAGAAACCTGGAGTTTATCTGGACAATAAGATGCTGGACACTATGCAAACTATATGGTTGCTATGAAAGTATCTTGACTTAATTTGAACTGTAATACTGCAACAAGGTGGAAAAATCCACCATGGGGGGATGGCATGGGGAGGGGTTGGGGGAATCCCAGAGCCTATGAAACTGTCATGTAATGCAACGTACTTCATAAAAAAAAGTGAGGGAATTGTAACTCAAATAATCCACAAGTCTAATTTTCATTGCAGTTAGACTTCCTCTAGAGCTAATAAGTAGGTCCATTGTCTAATTTGATCATCATTAATTTCCCACTTTTTACCCACAGCTGTCCAAAGAATAAAAATCCAAAACACATCTAGCCAGAAGGCAGAAAATACAAGCTAAAAATTATGGAATTCTCACAAGTTGGGTACTTAACCAGTAACAAGTGTACTTTTCCTAACATTGGTGAGCTATAGAACTCACATACACTGTCTCTTTCAACCAGTCTTTAAAATGTTTGTGGAGAATGATCATGAAAGCCAACATATGGATTTCAAGTCTGCATGGAAACTTCTCTTTTGACTCCATTTTTACGGACTTTGTGAAGCATCCCACTTCCTACTTCCTCAAACACCTCCACGAGGCAGAGAAGCGCCAGACTTTCATCCTTGTCTGATCTTCTCCTATCTCGGTATTGAGCATTTGAGCATTACTCCCACGTTTGTCTACACGAGGAATGTTGCTGGCCAATGCTGACAAATTAACGTCTAGTCTAATGCACGTGTCAGTTTCTCTACCATGCCGTAACAGTAAATAACTTCGGAAGTACTCTCAACATTATGGCTTTTCTAGAAATCACTTGGTCCCTAAATGATGGAAAACAATCCTTACTGACATGCATGTATAATTCCAGTAAGGCAAATCTCACTTGGAATCCACACAGCTCATCAGAAGCTCCGAGATCAAGAATGATCTACTAGGTGATGCTAGGGAACGCGGGGCTATGCTTAACAGACGAAGCTGTAACAGCCTAATGGAAAATTGAGACATTTGAATTTTTAGTAGGAAATGAGCTAAAAGCAGATAACTATTTAAGAACCTTAATGGGGTGAAGTTCATGCTCACACAAGCCACCTTTCTTTACAATTCTTGCTTGTGTGTGTGTTTAGGAAGTTTCAGCCCCATGCATATGGAGTAATTCTGACAGCCTAGTTATCCTTGAAAAAAAGGCCAGCATTGGTTTAGGAATGGGCTACCAACATGGGATATGTTCAGCTCACAATGTACTGGCCTTCAGTATTTTAGTTGGAGAGTTAAGATTTTGGACCTGGTGAGGTGTCCTAGCAGTTAAAGTCCTCGCCTTGAATGTGCAGGAATCCCATATGAGCACTGCGTCTAGTCCCGGCAGTCCCGCTTCCCATCCGGCTCACTGCTTGTGGCCTGGGAAAGCAGTTGAAGATGGCCCAAAGCCTTGGGACCCTGCACCCACGTGGGAGACCTGGAGGAGGACCTGGGCTCCTGGCTTCAGATCGGCTCAGCTCCAGCTGTTGCGGCCACTTTGCGGAGGGAATCATTGGACAGAAGATTGTCCTCTCTCCTTTCTACATGTCTGGCTTCCCAAAAAAAATAAATAAATCTTTAAAAAAATATTCTTACTGTAAAGTCAGATTTACAGAGAGGATGAGGAGACAGAAAAATCTTTCATTTGCTGACCCACTCCAAGTGATTGCAACAGTTGGAGCTGAGCCAGGAGCTTCTAGGTCTCCCATGCCAGTACAGGGTCGTAAGGCTTTGGGCTGGCCTTGACTGCTTCCCCAGGTCACAAGCAAGAAGCTGGATGGGAAGTGGAGCAGCTGGGATACAAGTGAGCGAGCAGCCCTGTGGGATCCTGGCACTTGCAAAGGTGTCGGCTTTAGTCAATAGGCTACTGCTCCGGGTCCAGTTGGAGATTTGTCACTCAAATGTTTACGGCTAAAGATCCTGATAAGCCATAGAATGCATTTACATGTAAAATAGTAGCAAGTGAGTACAGCATGGTTTTGCACATGATTTCCTGCACATCTGCAGGTAATTAAACAGTTGTTCAAATGATAGCAGACACAATCCCTCTGGCAATGTATTTCACTGGAACTGTTCATCTTATTGAGAGTTTCTGGCAGCAAAGCATGATATTCCAACAATTCCTTCATTTTGCTTGACTGAAAAAAAGAAAAAGCTGCCCAGTGACTGCAGTAGACCTTGTTCTTATGGTAAGATTACCAGGGAACTAAGCAAAAACATACATTCAGAATATTTGATTTGTTGATGTCCGTTTGGCATTGGTAGGGGACTTGTGCATTGTTTTCTGCAATAGAAAACATGGCATCACACAGTCAATCTTTCCAAGGCTTCAGGGAACTGGCCTCGCTTCTCCTACCCAACTCTCAGTAGACTGCAACTGAGAATTACAGGCATGTTTTTGGAGTTCTTTGAGGTTAGACAATGTGATTTCAGTCTCTGGCTCTTTCCACAAACCAAAATTTATAGTCAGCACTTATTGATAGTTTTACGCTATTGAATAATTTTCAGTCCTGTAAGACGTCGGAGAGGATGCTGGCAAATGCTTTCCTCCTATACATCACTCCCAAGTTACTTAGCTCCCCTCAGTACCTTCCCGTCAGCATTCCAAGTGCCTCATTTACTCCAACTCCCTGGTTTCTGATGAGATGGAAATAGATATTTTAAGAGGATCTTTTCTCTCTCTCTCTCTCTCTCTCTCTCTCTCTCTCTCTCACTCACACACACACACACACACACACACACACACACAAGAAGTCATAGTATATTTCTCCCATGGGAAGGGATGACTGATCAAGAAGGATGGCTGTTTTAAACTTTATTATTTATTTGAAGGAATGGAAGCAAGTAGACACTTGCCTCTTATACTTACTGAAATAAACCAGTCCCCCAAAGACAAATGGTTTCCTTCCTGTTTGTTAGCTAATACAGAGTACAGAAGTGGAATATGACTGAAACTGACACCTTGAGATTTGATTAATGTTTATAACCCTCATCTGTACTCTTGAGAAATAGTGGTTTTTCTACTTACTACTTGTGGAATTCTTTAATGGAGGATTAAACTTGTGGTTATAAACTCAAAGTATGCTGCAGTGAAAAGTTAAACAAAAATTAGAAAGGAAGGAGGAGAAAAGGCGAGAGTGTGGCAGAAGGCTAGACAGGTTGGGAAATCTCATTATGCTCTTAACTTTAAGTAAAATACAAGGAATGTATTCCAGTTAAATAAAACTTTACAAAAAAGAGAGGAGAGTAAGAGAATAGAGAAAGATTTTCTATTAACCGATTTAATCTCAATATGCCTGCCACAGCATGGGCTAGGTCAGACCAAAGGCAGCTGTCAGATATCCATCCCCAGGTGTATGCGGATGGCAGGAACCTAGCTGTGCAGATTATCACTTGGTTACTTCCAGGGCTCATTAAGATGAAGTTAGTATACTTGGCATATGCTTGCTAAGAGGGAATCTCAACTGAACTTGAACTATGGTTACGCAACAAGGTGGAGGAACCCACCATGGGGGGAGGGTGTGGGGAAGTGTGGGGAGAATCCCAGTTCCTATGAAATTACAACACAATGTAATTAATGAATAAATTTAATAAAAACAAAAAACACAAGCAAAAAAAAGATGAAGTTTAGAGCCCGCAGTTGAAGCGGCATTGGAATCCAGACCCCATGATATGGGCTACAGGAGTCCTCCAGCATCATCTTAATCTCTGCCAACATTTGCCTAGGGATGATATTTTAAACAGTTTAACCATAATAGTAGCAGGAACTAACTTAATCACATGCCTTTAGCAAGTAGGAAAACAAAATGTGAAGCCTGGACTTTGCCACCCAACATCCCTCCCCACGACCTCCCCTGCCCTGGCGCTTTACCTTAGGTTCCCTAGTTTTGGTGTTTCTGCTATGTGAAGTAGGATTTGAGTTATAGCTTTTCCATGAGCCAAAATGAGTTATGAGCACTTCATGTATTTGTCAAGAAACTTCTCTGTGCCTTTGTTTCTCATCTGTTGAATAGGATCACTGATTCCTACCTTCTGAAAGTCAGTGATAGTGTGCTTGGTGTAACACTTGGCATGCAGAACGCAGCATTGTTGTTGCCATCTGTGGATCCACTTGCAAAGTATTAATCAGAAATTGGATTCCCTACATATTAAGTGAATATTTCTCAAATTTGAAATCTAAGAATAGGATGGCTTATTTGTAGGTCCCTTAGTTCATATACAGTATGAAAAGTACAGGTTCACAAATATTTCCTTTCCACATATATTCTTTATACAATGTTAACATTGTTATGGGAAAATAGCTGAATAGTTCCTTTTGTTCTTGCCAGCAAAGTGACACAACAAGAGGGTAACAGAGCCGGCATTTCTCAACATGCTCCTCTTTATTTTTCTCTAATTTAAATCTAGGCATCCCAGACTGGACGAGCCACACTTTATGGACCTAAACTGCTCAAATAGTGGACAATTACTTAATAAATCCTTCTCCAACTCTCTCCCCCATATCCGGCCACATGCTGTGATGCATGACTGCTGGCCTTGTCCGAAGCCTTCTCTAAGCCAGTGACTCACCATAGCTCTATTACCATGAAGGCAAAGATCAGCAGTCTCTTATGTACAAACTATCACTGCAAGTTTGATCAGTTCCTTTATTGCACGAGTAGGTACTGTTTATGACTCGGCCAAAACTTTTCTCATGGCAATAACAAAGACAAATTAAGGATAAAGGGCCCGGTGGTGTGGCCTTGCGGCTAAAGTCCTCGCCTTGAAAGCCCCGGGATCCCATATGGGCTCCGGTTCTAATCCCGGCAGCTCCACTTCCCATCCAGCTCCCTGCTTGCGGCCCAGGAAAGCAGTTGAGGATGGCCCAATGCTTTGGGACCCTGCACCCGCGTGGGAGACCTGGAAGAGGTTCCTGGTTCCCGGCTTCGGATTGGTGCGCACCGGCCATTGCGGCTCACTTGGGGAGTGAATCATTGGATGGAAGATCTTCCTCCCTGTCTCTCCTCCTCTCTGTATATCTGACTTTGCAATAAAAATAAATAAATCTTTAAAAAAATAATAAAATAAAACCGATGCCAAGAAGCAGCTCTAGACTTACCAGCCATGCAAAAGGGAGGCGCATGCTGGCAGTCTGCCCTTTGGAATGAATTCAGGACCTTGGGCTGTAATAAAATGAATAAATCTTTTTTTAAAAAATTAAAGATAAAAAGGAACACTCTAAGTAAATGTATTTTAAACCAAAAACCTTATTTTTTTCCCTACAGTTTTGATAGGTTGGCAGGGGAAGAGTCTACAACAATGTTTGTGTGAGTGCACTTCAAGACACCAATGGGAAAAAATGGAAATTAAGTGCAAGTGCAAAAAAACACTTGAAATCTCTGCAGTTTTTTGTAATTTTTTTCAAAAACTTGAAGACCACTGGGTTCATGGATTTTAGGGCTTTTCTTTTACACTAAACTTCTATTTCAATTGCACTTTTCCAGAACTTTTTACCCACTCTTGCAGATGATCTCAAATCAATCAAAGCAAACTATCTCGTGGATTTTTCTTCAACTGAATCTCAGTGGAAGAAAATTCAAGGGTACACAGTACTTACTTCCACCTGATTTTCTAACTTCATAGCAACATTACTATGATACTCAAAATCACCATTATTTTTTCTATTGCTTTAAGATATTGAGATGTGACATCTCATTTCTAGTCAAGTCAGGCTTAATTATTTGGATCTACTCTCACTGATAAGCAGTAAAGCTAAATTTAAAGCATCTTTCTTAGCAACTGAAAAGCTGGCAAAACAGTATCTGGCAAAAACTGACGGGACAAAAAAGAACCTCATGCGATAAAACCTGAGAGCTGCTTTTGTGGGCTCTGTGACCTGAACACATTTGGAAGTGACGTTTAGGAGAGGGTCAGACATCAGAGCCCTACGTCTGCTGGAAGTTGAGAAGCTACTAGCAGACACACTCCCAAAAGTTTCCACTGGACATCAGTTAGTATAAATGAGACACAGTAGAGTCCTCATATACCCTTCCAGCCCGAGATTATATAGATGTATTTCTAAAGATTTTTCTTTGTAAAGGCAGATCTATACAGAGAAGGAAAAATAGGAAGATCCTCCATCTGCTGATAAAGTGACAATGGCCCGAGTGGAGTTGATGCGAAGCCAGGAGTTAGGAGCTTTTTCTGTGTCCTCAGGCTTTGGGCCATCCTATAGTGCTTTCCCAGGCTGCAAACAGGGAGCTGGATGGGCAGTGGAGCAGCAGACACGCAGTGGCACCCATATGGGATCCTGGTGACTTCCAGGCAAGGATTTAGCCACTAGGCCACTGTGCTGGGTCCTTGGGATCATAGTTTAAGGGAATTAATTTCAAGTCCTGAGCATGAATGAGGGGGTCGCAGGTGGGTAGGGAAGAGGTAAATCCTCTCCAGAGAGGTTAGTTTTCTGAGACCTCCACATTTATTGCTATATACAAACTTGCAAAATAATCTGTATGAAAGATTAGGTACACCAGGAAATAGGATATCAAGAGTGAGAAAAAGCAGAAGTAGATCCACGAATTGCACATTGAGAAACAGTAACCATGGGAAATGTGATCAACATTGTCTTTAAAGCAATAAAATACAAGCAGATTTAGAAGCAGAAGCAAAAGACATGGACTTGAAAATGATCTACTAGAACTTCTGGAAATGAAATTTTATACACAAAGTATTACCAAGTCAATAGATTTAGTCAATTAGACATACTTGACATGGGCAAAGCAGGCAGGCAGTGAGGGACAGGAAGCTGAATACTGCCAACACCCTAGCCATCCGCACTGACATCTCCTCCAGGCTGTTTCCACATGGCCAAAGCCTCAGCACACATGCTCTGCATCCTGCAGCTAAGCCTCACTTTGCATCAGGTACCAGGTGTCATTAACCACCATAAGGAGCTCACCACACATACTATAGCTACACTCCTTATGCTAGAAGGAAAATGTAACCCCAGCCAGGTGGGGAAATTGTCCCTTTTGAGATTGCCTGCACACATATCTGAGTGAGGACTGTCCTTTTGTCCTACTGTTCATCTGTCTCTCCTTTGTGTTCTTACTTGTAGAATGACAAAAGCCTGCAGTTGAAGTCTAGCTGGGGCGGGCAGGTGGGGGGGCGGGAGCTGAGCCTCTCCAACTACCTCCAGGGCTCCTGAGCCCTACAACACCAACAGGAGGCTACATTTTCCAC
The DNA here is from genome assembly GCF_030435755.1 of Ochotona princeps. NCBI lineage: Eukaryota > Metazoa > Chordata > Mammalia > Lagomorpha > Ochotonidae > Ochotona > Ochotona princeps. The sequence continues at coordinate 90,448 of NW_026697410.1, read as the reverse complement.
CATTAGTAAACTGAGATCAAAGACGTTGTAGAGCATGGAGGTGCAAAACATGTCAAGAGACAAACAGAACTCCTGACATGACGGTTGAAAATGAATCCCAACCTGTTTAATCCGAGTTCTAGGATTTCCAGAAAGAAAGACAATGAGCAGAGGTAGTCTGAGGTTTCTCCAGAGTAACTGTCTACACGTTTTTTTAATGCCAGTTATTTCTTCAAAAGCATCTGATTTTCATGAAAACAATCACTGGAAAACTATTTTGTTACTTTAAATAAAAATGACAGCATTGTAAAATAACAGACAATAGTTCCTGGGCTTCGCAAAACATAGCACTACACAGGTGAAACATACATAAAGCATATTATGGGGAACAAGAGGTCCAGACCATAGGAGTATTTTAGCTCGGTAGCAACAAGCAGACAGCAGTTCTTGGGCTTGGCAAAACATAGCACTACACAGGTGAAACATACATAAAGCATATGATGGGGAACAAGAGGCCCTGACCATAGGAATATCTTTAGCTCGGTAGCAACGAGCAGACAGCAGTTCCCGGGCTTGGGAAGCATTTTGCACTTGCATAGGTGTTGCACACAAAAAGGCATACGATGGGGTACAAGAGGCCTAGACCCAATCACACAGCCTCTGCTGTTCCTCTGCCAACAGATCAACCCGCAGTTACAACACAAGGGTGCCCACCCGCTCATGTGCATCAGTAAAGTCCTATTGTTCCATAACTCTGGCAGTCTGTACCGCGACCTTGTTCATTGTCACCAAGGTAACTGGTGGTTGCTGCTGCTGATGTACTGGCTATGGTGGTCGCCATTATGCCAGTCTCTTTTATTCTTTATCAGGCCAATGAGGCCTCTCCGTCAGTCCCAACAGACACAGGCAGGATTCAGGGCAGGGGCTGAAGAACAGCAGAATTGCAATTGCCATTCCAGTACGCTGTCAGGGTGCACTGGAACGTGGCGTCATTTACTTCAGAGGTGTTTTTTGTATGTGAGAGAGAAACATGGGGATAACACAGGCAGACACAAGCTTCAAATTCAAGGAGCTGAGGTTCACCCACGTGAGCGATTCCTCAAGTTCAGAGGAATGATGGAACTAATAGATTCCACAGGAATCATTGCATTCCTAAAGAAGGGAAAACGGGGTGCTTGCCAGTCATGTCCAAACCCCACAAAGCTGCCACGTAGAGAAGGTGGGTATTTTCCCTGTGGTAATAACAGGGGAATGATAAGCAAAAGCACGGGCAGAGATTATGCTATTTATAAAGGGAGGGCCAGACCCCCAACAGCTGGGGTCACACACCAGACAGTCTGATAGTCTGGTTAAAATAGAAACTGGCAGGAAATGTCGGACCCTGGTGCTCATAGCAGAAAGACAAGATAAAGAGAGGGGTGCTTCACAAATACTAACATACTTGCATAATATATAAAGGCCTAATATACCTGCCTGAGGGGGAACCTCTCACGGAGGCCCCAGCAGAGATGGAGAGGGATTCCGAGGGGGACCTCGGGCTGAGGACCCAGCAGACGGGTTCCTGAGTGGGAAGCTCTCACTGAGGACACAGCACAGAGATAGTGGAGGTCCGAGGGGGACTCTCGCTGAGGCAAGAGCAAAGGGGGTCCCAAGAGGGACCCTCTCACTGAGGCCCTGGCAGAGAGGTAGTGGGACTCATGGGTTCCTCTCACTGAGGCCCCAGAAGACGGGGTCCTGTGGGAGACCCTCTGGCTGAGTCCCAAAAAGGAGAGGGTCGGGCTCTGATGATCTCTCCCGATGAGGCCCAGGCAGAGAGAGAAAGGAGGGTCTGGGGGAACACTCTCGCTGAGGCCCCAGCAGAGTGGGTCCTGAGTGGAATCCTCTCACTGAGGCCACAGCATTGAGAGAGGAAGGGTCCGAGGGGGACACTCTCGTTGAGGCTCCAGCAGAGGGGGTCCCGAGTGGGACCCTCCTGCTGAGGCATCAACAGAGAGGGAAGGGGGCTCTGAGGGTCCATCTCGCTGAGGCCCCAGCAAAGGGGGTCCCGAGTGGTCCCTTCTCGCCTAGGCCCCAGCAGAAAAGTTAGGTGGCTCCGGGTGTCCCTCTAGCTGAGGCCCAAGCAAAGGGGGTCGCCGGGGTTCCCCCTCGCTGAGGCCCCAGCAAAGGGTGTCCCAAGGGGGACCCTCTCACTGAAGCCCCAGCAGAGAGGGAAGGGTCGCCAGGGTTCCCCCTCACTGAGTCCCCATCAGAGGGGGTCTCTCTCGCTGAGGCCCCAGGAGAGTTGTTCCCCAGGGGGACCCTCTCACGGAGGACCCAACAGAGAGAGTGTGGGACTCAGGGGTCCCTCTCACTGAGGCCCCAGAAGACGGGGTCTTGAGGGGGACTCTCTGGCTGAGTCCCCAACACAGAGAGGCTTGGGCTCTGAGGATCTCTCTCACTGAGGCCCCAGCTGAGGGGTTCCAAGGAGAACCCTCTCGCTGAGGCCCCAGCAGCGAGGAAGGGGTTGCCGCGGGTCCCACTAGCTGAAACCCAGGTAGAGAGAGAGGGGTGTCTGAGGAGGACCATCTCACTGAGACCCAGGCAGAGGGCCTCACGAGATGGACCATCTTGCAGATGCCCCAGCAGATAGGGAGGGGATGGGGGGCCAAGGGTCCCTCTCACTGAGGCCGCAGCAGAGTGGGTCCCGAGGGGTACCTTCTCGCTGAGGCCCCAGCAGGCAAAGAGAGAGAGAGAGAGAGAGAGAGAGAGAGAGAGAGAGAGAGAGAGAGAGAAAGAGTGGTGGCCGATGGTCCTTCTCCCTGAAGCCCCAGCAGACTGGGTCACGAGGGGGAACCTCTCGCTGAGGCCTGAGCAGAGAGGAAGGGAGGGTCTGAGGGGGACCTTCTCCCTGAAGCCCCAGCAGAGTGGGTCTCAAGGGGGACCCTCTTGCTGAGACCCCAGCAGAGGAGGTCCCAAGGTGGACGGTCTTACTGTGGCACCAGTAGAGGTGGTCCCGAGGGAAAACCTCTCGCTCTGGACCCAGCAGAGTGGGTTGTGAGGGGGACCCTTTCTCTGCGGACCCAGCAGCGAGGGAGAGTGCACCGGGGAACCCTCTCGCTGAGGCCCCAGTAGAGGGACTCCAGAGTGTGACCCTCTTGTTGAGGCTCCAGCAGAGACAGAGGGGTTATATGAGAGGGGTACCCTCTTCCTGAGGACTGAGAACATGGGGTCCCGAGGGTTACCTTCCTGCTGAGGCTCCAGCAGAGATGGAGGGGTGCTCGGGGGTTCATCTCGCTGAGGCCGAAGCAGCTTGGGAGGGGGGCTCTGGGGGTCCCTCTCACTTAGGCTGCAGCAGACGGGGTCCCAAGACAGACCGTCTCTCAGATGCCCAAGCAGAGATAGAGGCTCTGGCTGGGAGCGTCCCTCTTGCTGAGGTTCCAGCACAGAGACAGGGTCCTTCTCACTGAGGACCGAGTAAAGGTTGTCCTGAGGGGGACCTTCTCGCTGAGGTCCCAGCAGTTAGAGAGGGAGGGTCCAAGAGTGATCCTCTCGCTGAGGCCCCAGCAGAGTGGGTCCCCAGGGTGACCCTCTCACTGAGGCCACAGCAGAGAGAAAGGGTGGTCTGAGAAGGAACCTCTCGCTGACCCCAGCAGAGGGGGTTCCGAGGGGTACCTTCTCACTGAAGTTCCAGCGGAGAGGGAGGGGGTGTCCCGCTGGGGACGCTCTCGCTGTGGCCCCAGCAGAGATGGAGGGGGGCTTGGGAGTTCTTCTCGCTTAGGCCACAGCAGCAGAGGGGGGCGCTGGGGACCCTCTCGCTGAAACCCCAGCAGAGGGGGTCTCAAGGGAGTCCCTCTCGATGAGGCCCCAACAGATGGGATCCCGAAGGGAAAATCTCGCTGAGGCCCCATCATAGAGAGAGAGAGAGAAAGGGGGTGGATGTGAGTCCCTCTCGCTGAGGCCCCATCAGAGAGAGAGAGACAATTGGGGTGGTTGTGATTCCCTCACACTGAGGCCCCGGCATCGAGTGAGTGGGGCTCTGGGGTTCCTCTCGCAGAGGACCCAGCAGAGAGGTAGTGGGACTCAGGGCTCCCTCTCACTGAGGCCCCAGAAGACGGGGTCCTGAGGGGGACCCTCTGGCTGAGTCCCCAACAGAGAGAGGGTCGGGCTCTGATGATCTCTCTCGATGAGTCCCAGGCAGAGAGAGAGGAGGGTCTGGGGGGACACTCTCGCTGAGGCCCCAGCAGAGAGGGTCCCGAGTGGAATCCTCTCACTGAGGCCACAGCATTGAGAGAGGAAGAGTCCAAGGGGGACACTCTCATTGAGGCTCCAGCAGAGCGGGTCCCAAGGGGGACCCTCCTGCTGAGGCATCAACAGAGAGGGAAGGGGGCTCTGAGGGTCCATCTCGCTGAGGCCCCAGCAAAGGGGGTCCCAAGAGTTACCTTCTCGCCTAGGCCCCAGCAGAGAGGTTAGATGGCTCCGGGTGCCCCTCTAGCTGAGGCCCAAGCAAAGGGGGTCACCGGGGTTCCCCTTCGCTGAGGCCCCAGCAGAGGGGGTTTCAATGGGGACCCTCTCACTGAGGCCCCAGCAGAGAGGGAGGGGTCGCCAGGGTTCCCCCTTGCTGAGTCCCCAACAGAGGGCGTCCCCAGGGGGTCTCTCTCGCTGAGGACCCAGGAGAGGTGGTTCCCAGGGGGACCCTCTCGCGGAGGACCCAGCAGAGAGTGTGGGACTCAGGGGTCCCTCTCACTGAGGCCCCAGAAGACGGGGTCTTGAGGGGGACCCTCTGGCTGAGTCCCCAACACAGAGAGAGGCTCGTGCTCTGATGATCTCTCTCACTGAGGCCCCAGCAGACAGTGTAGGTGGAACCGGGGGTTCCTCTCGCTGAGGCCCCAGTAGAGGGATTCCAGAGGGGGACCCTTTCGCTGAGGTCCCAGCAGCGAGGAAGAGGTCGCCAGGGGTCCCACTAGCTGAAGCCCAGGTAGAGAGAGAGGGGGGTCTGAGGAGGACCATCTCGCTGAGACCCAGGCAGAGGGGCTCACGAGATGGACCATCTTGCAGATGCCCCAGCAGATAGGGAGGGGATGGAGGGGGGGCCAAGAGTCCCTCTCACTGAGGCCCCAGCAGACTGGGTCCCGAGCAGGACCGGCTCTTGCGGCTCATTTGGAGAGTGAATCATCGGACGGAAGATCTTTCTCTCTGTCTCTTCTCCTCTCTGTATATCTGACTTTGGAATAAAATACATAAATCTATTAAAAAAAAATGGTAGGGCACCATCGGGCACCCTCGTGGCCACCAGGACTCACTGCAGGATGCTCATCCAAGGCTCTCCTGACAAATCAATGGAAGCACCCCAACTCAGAGAGGCATTTGCTCTCAAGGACACTCTTTTTAGAGCTTGCACACGAGTCCCATGACTGAAGCCATATGCACGCCCTGAGGGTCTGCATTGACAGCTAAAAGCAGTCCAGAGTCACAGCACAGCACACAGCATGCTCCCTCGCAGGAGGCCGGCAGCTTTCTGTCTTTTCCTTCCTCCCTCCTGCCTCCCTCTGTCCTCTTTTCTTGGAAGCACAGAGGAACAGAGAGGGAGAGACAGAATCTTTCTTGCATCTGCTGGCTCACATCCCCAAGGACCACCACCAGAGCCAGCTGTGGCTGGGTCAGGACAAGCCCAGGAACCAGGAGCTCCCTCCAGATCTCCCACAGGGCACAGGGGCACATGGGCACAGGGGCACAAGCCCCTGCAGCATCCTCCGCTGCTCTCCCAGGAGGATCGGCAGGGAGCTGGACTGCAGGGGATGCAGCCAGGATTTGAAGCAGCACCCGTACAGGCCATCCACCTGGCAGGCTGAGGCTTGACCCACTGGGACAATGCCCTGCACCACACCACACCACACCACACCACACACAACACACACCACACCACACCAATCCTTGCTGGACCCTTCAGCAGCTCCTTCACCAGGCTGCTGAAGGTGCCTGTCACCCTGGCTTGCACAACTTATGCCGTTCCGTGCTGTGAGAGCAGCCAGTACAGACAAGGGATCCAGGCATGTTGCTACTCTACCTGTCCTGGGGAGAAGGACCTCTGTGAAGAACAGATGTCAGCTGTTGGGATGTCTTGTGGAAGATGGCACTTCAGCGGCAGCCGACGGTCCACAGCTCACCAGCAGGAGGAAGAGTCTTGAATCCAGAAGGATCCATGGAGGAGGGTGAAGCACTCCCTGGTGAACAAGAGGGCAGCAGCATCTGGCTGGAGGCTGTGAGGCCAAATTCCTGCCTCCAAAGCACATGACAGGGATGGCTGACCCCTCAAGTGCTAGCTAGAGATAGGAAAGGCAGCTTTGTGCACCCTGTTGTGTGCAGGAAGCACAGGCCCTGAAAGCCCTACCTTGTGCGGGCCTTGGTGGCTCCCTGGCCATCATCATATGTGCTGGGCAGCAGGGCTGCATGTTGCAGGGTGCTTTCTTTAGCAGCTAGGGCCTGAGACTTCCTATTGCAGATGGCTGGTGACCTCTGGTGCCTACTTGCCCATCCACCTGGCTCCTGGCTTAGGAGCCCACATGCCCAGACACCACTCAGCTAGGCCAAGGCAGGCCGAGTAGTGTATCACCCTAACCACCACCCAACACATGCAAAAATACATCAAGCCGGGGCACATCAGCGTGGCATAGTGGCCAAAGTCCTTGCCTTGAACGCGCCGGGATCCCATATGGGCACCGGTTCTAATCCCGGCTGCTCCACTTCCCATCCAGCTCCCTGCTTGTGGCATGGCAAAGCAGTCGAGGACGGGCCAAAGCTTTGGGACCCTGCACCCACATGGAAGACCCGGAAGAGGTTCCAAGTTCCCAGCTTCAGATTGGCGTGCACCAGCCATTGCGGCTCACTTGGAGAGTGAATCATTGGACGGAAGATCTTCCTCTCTCTGTCTCTCCTCCTCTCTGTATCTCGGATTTTGTAATAAAAAAAAAAAAAAAGGTCCATGAAGCCCTCTTGGCAGCCCATCAAGGAGCTGCTCCACTTGCCAAAGAATTCCCAGAGCCTGCATCTCAGGGTGCTCTGCGAGGAATGGGGGTGGCGGTAAGGTTTCCTGGGACCTCATCTGGCCAAGTAAAACCCCAGTGGGCTGGTGTTTAACACCAGCTCTCAGAGGGCTCTGAGGACACAGGCATGGGACTCCAGCTCCCTGAGAGCCTGTGGCATGCTGATGTGGGAGTCCATCTCCCAGGGTTCTTTAAGTGCCCTGCTGTTAAAGGCACCCTGACACTTCCTATCACAGAGGCCCGAACTGATGCTAGGCCCCAAATGTCCTCCTCCCTCCAGGGCTTTAGTATGTGGGCTGTTTGGCCTTGGAGCCCTGATCTTTCAACAGCACGTGTACCAGAATACTGTCTGTGACCCCCACCTCACCCTAGGATGGCTCGGGTTGGACTGTCTAGAGCTCAGAAGGCCTGAGCCCACCAGGGGTAGAAAGGGCAGCTTGGGGCCCAGTGCCGTGGCCTAGCAACTAAAGTCCTCGCCTTGAACGAACTGGGATCCCATATGGGCACCGGTTCTAATCCCGGCTGCTCCACTTCCTATCCAGATCCATGCTTGTTGCCTGGGAAAGCAGTAGAGATGGCCCAAAGCTTTGGAAACTTGCACCCACATGGGAGATCTAGAAGAGGCTCCAGGTTCCTGGCTTTGGATCGGCATGCACCAGCCATTGTGGCTCACTTGGGGAGTGAATCATCGGACGGAAGATCTTCCTCTCTGTCTCTCCTCCTCTCTGTATATCTGACCTTGGAATAAAATAAGTAAATGTGTAAAAAAAAAAAAAAAAGAAAAGAACGAAAGGCGGCTTTGGGCGCCCTCTCGTGGCCACCAGCACTCAGTGCAGGACGCTCATCCAAGGCTCTCCAGCATGGATGAAGGTCCTGTGCTGCAGGACCCCAGCAGTGAGGAGGGTCCTCTGCTGCCGGACTCCAGCATAGAGGAGGATTCTCGGATGTCGGACCCAACAGAGAGGAGGGTCTTCTGGTGCTGTACCTAACAGACAAGAACGTCCTCTGGTGCTGGAACTCAGCAGAGAGGAGAGTGCTCCGCTTCTGGACCCCAGTGGAGAGGAGTTTCCCCTACTGCTGGACCACAGCAGAAGACGAGGCTTCTCTGGTGTTGCACTACAGCAGACAGGAGGGTCCTCTGCTGCCAGACCCCAGCAGAGAGGAAGGTCCTCTGCTGCTGGATCCCAGCAGTGAGGAGGGTCCTCTGCTGCTGGACCCAATCAGAGAGGGGGGTCCTCTGGTGCCGGGCCAAAGCACCAGAGGAGGGTAATCTGGTACCAGACGCCAGCAGGGAGGTGGTTAATGTGGTGCCGGACAACAGCAGAGGGAGGGTCCTCTGCTGCTGGACCCCAGCAGTGAGGAGGGTCCTCTGCTGCTGGACCCAATAAGAGAGGGGGTCCTCTGGCGCTGTGCCCCAGAAGCAGTTGAGGGAGATGGGAGTTTTTGGTTCCGGACCCCAGCAGCAGAGGAGGATCCTCTGGTGCCGGAACCCAGCAAAGAGAGATTCCACTACTGTCGGACCCCAGCAGAGAGGAGGGTAATTTGCTGCAGGAACACAGCAGAGAACAGGGACCTCTGCAGCCAGAACCCAGCAGAGGGGAGGGTACTCTGCAGCCAAACACCTGCAGTGGAGGGGGGTCTTCTTCTGCTGTACCCCAGCTGAGACCAGGGTCCTCAGCTGCCTGTCCCCAGCAGGAAGGAGTGTCTTCTGGAGCCTGACCCCAGCAGAGAGGTCCTCTCCTGCTTCCTCTCTTTGGTGTTCAGCAGGATAGGAGGGTCCTTGGCTGCTGGACTACAGCAGAGAGAAGGGTCCTCTGCAGCATTTTACTCGCTGGATCCTAGCACAGACGAGGGTCCTCACGTGCTAGACCCAGTAGAGAGGAACGTCATATGGTGCCGAACCCAGGCAGAGAGGTGGATCCTCTGCTGCTTCCTCTTTGTTTTGGCAGAGCAGAGAGGAGTGTCCTCTGCTGCTGGATCACAGAAGAGAGGAGGATCCTCTGCTGCTTCCTCCCTGCTGGGGTCCAGCAGAGGAGGTCCACTGCTTCCGGACCCCAGCAGTGAGTGGGTCCTATGCTCCTGGACCCCAGCAGAGTGAAGGGACCTCTGTTGCTGGACCCCAGCAGAAGAAGCGGGTCCTCTGCTCCCCGACCACAACAGAAGAGGAGGGTCCTCTGCTGCGGCCTCTCTTTGAAGTCCATGAGGAAACGAGGGTCCTTTAGAACTTCTTCTCTGCTGAGGTCATGCAGCATAGGAGGGTCATCTTCTGCAGGGGTTCAGCAGGAGAGGAGGGTCCTCAGCTGCTGGAAGCAAGGCAAAGTGGAGTGTCCACTGCTGCCAGACCCCAGCAGGGAAGTGGGTCCTCTGCAGCGGTACCCCAGCAATACAGGAGTGTAATCTGCTGCCGGACCCCAGTAAAGAAGAGGGTCTTCTTCTGCTGGACCCCAGCAGAGAGGAGGGTCCTCTGTTGCTTCGTCTATGCTGGACACTCGCAGTGTGGAGAGTCCTCTGGTGCTGGACCCCAGCAGAGAGGAGAGTACTCTACTGCTGGACTCCAGCAGAGGACGGTCCTCTGCTGATTCCTCTCCACTGGGGTCCAACGGAGAGGAGGGTCCTATTTTTCTGGACCCCAGCAGTAGAGTAGGACCCTCTGCTGCCCGACCCCAGCAGAGGGGTGTTCTCTGGTGCCGGATCCCTGCAGAAGAGGAAAGTTTTCTGCTGCCGGACCCAGCAGAGAGGATGGTCCTCTGCTGCCGGATGCCAGCAGAGATGAGGGTCCTCCTCTGGACTCCAGCATAGAGGAGGGTCCTCTGCTGCTTCTTCTCTGCTGGACCCCAGCAGAGAGGTGGATCCTCTGGTGATGGACCTCAACAGAGATTAGGGTCCTCTACTGCTGTACCCCAGTAGAGAGGATGGTCCTCTGCTGATTCCTCTCTGATGGGGTCCAACGGAGAGGAGTGTCTTATGCTGCCGGACACCAAAAGCAGAGGATGTTCATCTGCTGCTGGACATCAGCAGCAGATGAGGGTCTTCTGTTGCCGGACCCCAGCAGAGAGGAGGGTACTCTATTGTTGTACTTCAGCAGAGAGGATTGTCCTCTGCGGCTTCCTCTGTGCTGGGGTCCAGCAGAAATGAGGGTCTCTGATGCTGGACCCCAGAAGAGAAGAGGGTCTTATGCTGCTTTATCTCTGTTATGTTCCTTCAGCAGAGGAGGTTCCTCTGCTGTCGAAATCCAGCAAGAAGGAGAATCCTCTGCTGCCAGAACACAGCAGGAACGAGGTTCCTCTGTTGCCGGACCCCAGCAGCAGAAGAGGGTCCTCCACTGCTGAACCCCAGCAAGGAGGTGGGTCCTCGGCTGCCAGGCCCCAGCAGGGAGTAGGGTCCTCTGTTGCCAGACCCCAGCAGAGAGGAGTGTTCTCTGCTGCAAGACCCCAGCAGAGAGCATGGTCTTCTGCTGCCCTAACACAGCAGAAGAGGGGGTTCCTCTGCCACATCCTCTCTTTGGGGTCGAACAGGAGTTGAGTGTCCTCTGTACTTCCTCTCTGCTGGGGTCCAGCAGCAGAGGAGGGTCCTATGCTGCAGGTGTCCCACAGGAGAGTAAAACTCTGCTGCTTAAACCCAGCAGAAGTGGTGTGTCATCTGCTGCAGGACCCCAGCAGAGTGGAGGTTCCTGTGCTGTTTCCTCTGGTGCTGGACCCCAGCAGAGAAGAGGGTCCTCTTGTGCTAAACCCATGCAGAGAGGGGGTCCTCTGGTGCTGGACCAGAACAGCAGAGGGTGGTCCTCTGCTGCCGGACCACAGCAGGGAGGCGGGTTCATTCTTCTGGACCTCAGCAGCAACGATGGTCCTCTGCTGCCAGACCCCATTACAGAGGAGGGTCCTCTGCTGCCGGAAACCATCAGAGAGGCAGCTCCTTTGCTGCTACCTCTCTGCTGGGGTCCAACAGAGTGGAGGGTCTTCTGTTTCCAGACCCCAGCAGCAGAGCAGGGTTCTCAGTGCTGGAAAACAGCAGGGAGTAGGGTCCTCTGCTGCCGGCACCATCAGCAGAGGTGGGTCCTCTGGTGCCGGAACCAAGCTACAGAGGGGGGTACTCTGATGCTAGACCCCAGCAGCAGTGGAGGGTCCTCTGGTGCTGTCGGACCCCAGCAGAGAGGAAGCAGCAGAGGACACGCCTCTCTGCTGTGGTCCTACAGAGTGAAGGGTCCTCTGCTACCAGACCCCAGCAGCAGTAGAGCATCCTCTTCTGCCGTAAACCAGCAGGGAGAATGGTTCTCTGCTGCCAGTCCCAGCAGCAGAGGAGGGTCTTCTGGTGCCGGACACCAGCAGCAGAGGGGGGTGTCTCTGGTGCGGAACCACAGCAGAGCATAGGGTACTCTGCTGCCGGACCCGAGCAGAGAGCAGGGTCCTGCGCTGCAGGACCCCAGAAGAGAAGGAGGTTCCTCTCGTGCTAGACCCCAGGAGAGGAGGGTGCTCTGCTGGGGGACTCCAGCACATAGGAGGGTCGTCCTGTGCTGGACCCCAGCAGAGAGGGGTGTCATCTGGTGAAACACCCCAGCACAGAGAAAGATCCTCTGTTGCTGGACCCCAGCAGAGAGGGAGGTCCTCTAGTGCCAGACCCCAAAAGCAGAGGAGGGTCCTCTGCTGCCAGACCACAGTAGGGAGGAGTGTCCTCTGCTGTCTGACCTGAGCAGTAGAGGATTGAACTCTGGTGCCGGGCCCCAGCAGAGATGAAGGTCCTCTGCTGCTCGAGCAAGCTGAGAGGAGGGTCCTCTGGTGCTGGACCCCAGCAGAGAATGGTGTCCTCTGTTGATGGACCCCAGCAGAGTGTAGGGTGTTGTTGTGCCAGACCCCATCAGAGAGGAGGGACTTTGCTGCAGTACCAAGGCAGGGAGGAGGGTCCTCAGCTGCAGGAACCCAGCAGAAGGAGGGTTCTCTGCTGCTGGACCCCAGCAGCAGAGGGGGTCCTCTTTTGCCGGACCCTAGCATCAGAGGGGGGTCCTGTGCTTCCAGACACCAACAGCAGAGGGAGGAACTCTGCTGCTGGACCCGAGCAGAACATGGGTGTTGTCTGCAGCCAGAACCCAGCATAAGGAGTGTCATTTGCTACCAAGGCCCAGCAGGACAAGGGGGTCCTCTGGTACCGAAACCCAGCAGCAGAGGGGGGGTCTTTGCTGCCAGACGCAACCAGCATAAGGGGGTTCTCTGCTGCTGGAATCCAGCAGCACAAGGGGCTCTCTGCTGCTGGAATGCAGCAGAGAGGGGGTCCTCTGCTGCCGAACATCAGGAGAGAGCATAAGGGGGTTCTCTGCTGCCGGACTCCAGCAGAGAGTACTTCCTCTGCTGCTGGACATCAGAAGAGAGGAGGGTCCTCTGCTGCAGGACGCCAGTAGAAGAGTAGGATCCTCTGCGTGTCCTCTCTTTGGGGTCCAGTAGGGAACAAGGTTCCTCTACAACTTCCCCTACGCTGTGGTCCAGCAGCAGAGGCGGGTCCTCTGCTGCAGGGGTCCAGCAGGAAAGGAGGGTCGTTTGCTGCTACCTCTCCACTGGGGTCCAGCAGCAGAGGTGGGTCCTCTGCTGCTGCACCCCAGCAGCAGAAGGCGGTAATCTGGTGCTGGACGCCAGCAGAGTGGAGAGTCCTCTGCCGCTGGACCCCAGTAGGAGAGGAGAGTACTTGGGTACTGCACCACAGCAGAACAAGGTGTTCCTCTGGTGCCAGACCCTAGCAGCAGAGGGGAGTTCTCTGCTGCAGGAACCCAGCAGAAGGAGTGTTCTCTGGTGCCAGACCCCAGGAGCATACGGAGGTCCTCTGGTGCTGGACCCCATCAGCAGAGGGGGATCTTCTGGTGCCGGACGCCAGCAGCAGAGGAGGGTCCTCTGGTGGCAGAGGACCCCAGCAGAGAGGGTTGTCATCTGGTTTCAGACAACAGCAGCAGTGGTGGATGCACTGCTGCTGTACCCAGCAGAGAGGGTGGTCCTCTGCCACCTGACCACACCTGGGAGGAGGGCCCTCTTGCCTCTGGAACCCAGCAGGGAGGAGGGTCTTCTGGTGCCGCACCCCAGCAGCAGAGGAGGTCCGTTGGTGCCGGACCCGAGCAGCAGCAGAGGGTCCTCTGCTGACGGACCCCAGCAGGGAGGAGGGTCCTCTGCTGCAGGAACCCAGCAGAAACAGAGTCCTCATCTGTCGGATCCCAGCCGAAGATTAGGGTCCTGTGCTTTGTCCTCTCTTTGGGGTCCAGCAGGAGATGAGTGTCCTCTGCAACTTCCTCTCTGCTGTGGTCCTGTAGCAGAGGAGACTCCTCTAGGCTGGGATTCAGCAGCTGAGAACCCTCCTCTCTGCTGTGTCAGGCAGGAGGCGACGCTGCTCTGCTGCTGGGATCTGACAGCAGGAGAGGAGGGTCCTCTGCTGCTGGAACAGGAAAGAAGAGGAGGGTCCTCTGCTGCAGGACTCCAGCTGAGAGGAATGTCCTCTGCTGCTTCCTTTCTGCTGCACCCCAGCGGAGAGAAGGGTCCTCTCATGCTAGACACCAACAGAGAAGATGGTCCTCTGCTGCTTCCTCTCAGCTGGGGTCCAGCAGAAGAGTAGGGTCATCTGCTGTTGGACGCAGCAGCATTGGAGGGTCTTCTAATGCCGGGCCCCAGCAGAGAAGAGGGTATTCTGCTGCTCCACCCCAGCAGAGAGGAGGGTCCTCTTTTGCTGGACCCCAGCAGAGAGGGGTGTTCTCTGGTGCCCGACCCAAGCAGCTGAGGGGGTTCTCTTTTGCTGGACCTCAGCAGAGAGGGGGGTCCTTTGGTGCCTGACCCAAACAGCTGAGGGGGGTCCTCTGGTGCCGGACCACAGCAGTGAGGAGGGAGGACCTCCACTCCCGGACACAAGCAGAAGAGGGGGGTCTTCTATTGCCAGACCCAACAGAAGGAGGGTCCTTTGCTGCCAGACCCAGTAGCATAGAAGGGTCCTTTGGTGTCGGACCCCAAGAGCAGAGGGGGTTCTCTGCTGCGGGACCCCAGCAGCAGAAGGCGGTCCTCTGGTGCTGGACCCCAGCAGAGTGGAGGGTCCTCTGCTGCCGGAACCCAGCAGAGGAGGGTCCTCTGCTGCCAGACCACCAGCAAGAGAGGGGGTCCTCTGGTGCCGGACCCCACCAACAGAGGAGGGTCTTCTGCAGCCAGACCACAGCAGGGAGGAGGGTTCTCTCATTCCGGACTTCAGCAGGGAAGATGGTCCTCTGCTGCCGGACTCCAGCAGCAGGGGAGGGTCATCTGGTACCACACCCGAGCAGCAGATGAGGGTCCTCTGCTGCCATATCCCTGCAGGGAGGAGGGTCCTCTGCTACCAGAACACAGCAGAAGGAAGGTCCTCTGCTGCCAGACCCCAGCAACAGAGGGGGGGGGTCCTCTGGTGCCAGACCCCAACAGCTGGGGGGGGTCCTCTGGTGCCCGACCACAGCAGCAGAGGGAGGACCTCCACTCCCGGACACCAGCAGAAGAGGGCGGTCCTCTGCTGCCAGACCCAGTAGCAGAGGCGGGTCCTTTGGTGTCAGACCCCAAGAGCAGAGGGGGTTCTCTGCTGCCAGACCCCAGCAGCAGAAGGCGGTCCTCTGGTGCTGGACCCCAGCAGAGTGGAGGATCCTCTGCTGCTCGACCCAAGCAGGAGAGGAAAGTCCTCTGGTACCGGACCATAGCAGCACAAGTGGTTCCTCTGGTGCCGGTCCCCAGCAGGGGGGGTCCTCTGGTGCCGGAACTCAGAAACAGTGAGGGATCCTCTGCTGCCAGAAACAGCAGCAGAGGGAGGACTTCTGATTCCAGACTCCAGCAGCAGAGGGGGTTCCTCTGCTGCAGGAACCCAGCAGAAGGAGGGTTCTCTGCTGTAGGACACCAGGAGCATAGGGGAGTCCTCTGGTGCTGGACCCCAGCAACAGAGGGGGTCTTCTGTTGCCGGACGCTAGCAGCAGAGGAGGGTCTTCTGCTGCCGAACGCCATTAGAAAAGGGTCAGCTGCTGCTTCCTCTCTTTGGGGCCCAGTCAGGGACGAAGGTCCTCTTCAACTTCCTCTGTGCTGTGGTCCAGCACCAGAGGAGGGTCCTCTGGTGCTGGACCCCAGTAGAAGAGTAGGGTCCTCTGCAGTGTCCTCTCTTTGGGGTCCAGTAGGCAACGAGGGTCCTCTGAAACTTCCCCTCTGCTGTCGTCCAGCAGCAGAGGACGGTCCTCTGCTGCAAGAGTCCAGCAGAGGAGGGTTCTTTGTTGCTACCTCTCCGCTGGGGTCCAGCAGCAGATGAGGGTCCTCTGCTGCTGGACCCCAGAAGCAGAAGGCAGTCCTCTGGTACTGGACCCCACCAGCAGGGGACGTTCCTCTGCTCCCGGACCACAGCAGTAAGGAGGGTCCTAGGCTTCCGGACCTCAGCAAAGAGGATCATCCTCTGCTGCCGGAACTTTGAAGAAAAAGGTGGTCCTGTGCTGCCGGACGCCAGGAGAAGAGGGTCCTCTGCTGCTTCCTCTCTGCTGGGATCCAATAAATAGGCGGGTCCTCAGGTACTGGACCCCAGGAGAGAGGAGGGTCCTCTGCTGTCTGACCCCAGCAGGGAGGAGGTTCTCTGCTGCCAAACAACTGCACAGAGGATAGTCCTCTTGTACCGGACCACTGCAGAGAGGAGGGTCCTCTGCTGCTGGAGCCAGCAGAAGAGGTGGGTACTCTGCTTCTGGACACCAGTAGAAGAGGAATGTCCTGTGCTGCGTCCTCTCTTTGGGGTCCAGCAGGGAGGAGGGTCCTCTGCTGCAGGGGTGCAGGGTCCTCTGCTGCCAATCCCCATTAGCAGAGTTTTCTCTACTGCCGGAACCCAGCAGAGAGGAGGGTCCTCCTCTTTGTCCTCTCTTAGGGGTCCAGCAGGAGGCGAGTGTCCTCTGTAACTTACTCTCTGCTGTGGTCCAGCACCAGAGGCTGATCCTCGGAGGCAGGGGTCCAGCAGTAGAGGAGGATCCTCTGCTGTATGAACCCAGCAGCTGAGTAGCGTCCTCTGCTACTGGACCCCAGGAGTAAGGAGGGTCCCTGCTGCTCGACCCCAGCAGACACTAGGGTACTCTGGTTTCGGACCTCAGCAGAGAGGGGTGTCCTCTGGTGCCAGAGCCCAACAGAGAGGAGTGTTCTCTGCTGCCACGCCCCTTAGCAGAGGAGGGTCCTATGCTACCAGACCACAGCAGTGGAGTTTCCTCTACTGCTGGAACCCAGCAGAGAGGAGGGTCCTCCTCTTTGTCCTCTCTTAGGGGTCCAGCAGGAGATGAGTGTCCTCTGTAACTTACTCTCTGCTGTGGTCCAGCAGCAAAGGATGGTCCTCGGAGGCAGGGGTTCAGCAGTAGAGGAGGACCCTCTGCTGCTGGAACACAGCAGAAGAGGAAGGTCCTCTGCTGCAGGACCCCAGCTGAGTAAAGGCTCCTCTTCTGCTTTCTCTGCTGTGCCACAGCAGAGTGTAGGGTCCTTTGCTGCTTCCTTTCTGCTGGGGTTCCTAAACAGAGGAGGGTGCTCTGCTACCGGACACAACAGCAGTGGAGGGTCCTCTGCTGCAGGACCACAGCTGGGAGGAGGGTCTTTCATACTAGTCCCCAGCAGAGAGGATGGTCCTCTGCTGCCTGACCCCAGCCGGGAGGAGGGGCCTTTGCTGCCAGACCCCAGCAGAGAGGAGTCTTCTGATGCTGGACCCGAGCAGCAGAGGAGGTTCCTCTGATGCCGGAATAGAAGCAAACGAGGGGCCTCTGCTGTCGGACCCCAGATGGCAGGAGGGTCCTCTGCTGTATGAACCCAGCAGTAGAGCAGCGTCCTCTGCTGCTGGACCCCAGGAGTAAGGAGGGTCCCTGCTGCTCGACCCCAGCAGAGACTAGGGTACTCTGGTTTTGGACCTCAGCAGAGAGGTGTGTCCTCTGGTGTCGGACTCCAGCAGCAGAGGATGGTCCTGTTCTGCCATACCCGAGAAGGCAGCAGGGTCATCTGCTGCCGTACCATAGCAAGGAGGAAGGACCTTTGTGGCCGGACCCCAGCAACAGAGTTGGGTCCTCTGGTACCCGACACGAGCAACCTACTAGGGTCTTCTGGTGCAGGACCTCAGAGGGGAGAAAGGTCCTCTGCTGCCAGACCTCAGCAGCAGAGAGGGGTACTCTGGTTCCGGATCCTAGCAGCAGATTGGGTGTCCTCTGCTGCCAGACAATAGCAGCAGAGGGGGGTCCTCTGGTGCTGGAACCCAGCAATAGAGGGGGGTACTCTGCTGCCAGACAACAGAAGCATAGGGGGATCCTATGGTTCCAGAACCCAGCAAAGAAGGGGAGTCCTCTCCTGCTGGATCCCAACAGCTGAGGAATGTCCTCTAATATCAGACCCCAGCAGAGAGAAGGGTCCTCTGCTGCCAGACGCCATCACAAGATTAGGTCCTCTGCTGCGTCCATTCTTTGGGGTCCAGTATGGGACGAGGGCTCTCTGCAACTTCCTCTCTGCTGTGGTCCAGCAGCAAAGGAAGGCCTGTGCTGCAAGGGTGCAGCAGCAGCAAAGAGTCCTCTGCTGTGGGACCCCAGCAGCAGAGCAGCATCCTCTGCTGCCAGACCGCAGCAGCAAAAGGGGATATGCTGCTGTTGGATACCAGCAGCAGAAGCTAGTCTTCTGCTGACGGACGCCAGCAGCAGAGGGAGGTCCTATACTGCCGGACCCCAGCAGCAGAGGGGGTTCCTACAGTACCGGATGCCAGCAGATGAGGGGGGTCCTCTGGTACCGGATCCCAACAGCAGAGGAAGGTCCTCTGGTGCCAGACCCCAGCAGTAGAGGAGTGTCCTCTGGGCCCGGAACCCAGCAGCAGGGAGGTGGGTCCTCTGGTGTGGAACCCCAGGAGCGGAAGAGGATCCTCTGGTGCAGGACCACAGAAGAGAAGAGGGTCCTCCACTGCCGGACCCCAGTAGAGAGGAGGGTCCTTTGCTCCCAGACCTCAGCAAAGAAGAGGGTGCTCTGGTGCCGAACATCAGCAGAGAGTAGGGTCCTCTGCTGCTGTATCAAAGCAGAGAAGAGGGTCATTTGCTGCCTGACTTCAGCAGACAGGAGGGACCCTGCTGCTAGACCCAAGTCCATCAGGGAAGAGTGTCCTCTGGTGCTGGACCCCAATAGGAGAGGAAGCTCCTATGCTCCCTGATGCTAACACTGAGGAGGGACCTCTGCTGCCAGACCCCAGCAGAACAGGAGTGTCCTCTACTGCTTCCTCTGTTTGATGCCCACCCAGAGAGGAGTGTCCTCTGCAGCTTCTTCTCTGCTGGGGTACAGCAGAGAGGAGAGTCCACTGGTGCCGGACCCCAGCAGAAGAGGAGTGTATTCTCCTGTGTCATCTCCCTGGGGTGCAGCATGAGGTGAGGGTCCTCTGCAACTTCTTCTCTGCTGTGGTCTAGTAGCAGGGGAGCACCTCTTTACAGGGGTCCTGCAGAAGAGGAGGGTGGTCTGCTGTTGGACCCCGGAAGGCAGGAGTTTCCCCGGCTGCCATACCCCAGCAGGGAGGAAAATCCTCTGCTGCTGGACCTCAGGAGCAGAGGAGGATCCTCTAGTGCCAGATACCAGGAGTAGGGCAGTGTCCTCTGCTTCCAGACCCCAGCATGGAGGAGGGTCCTCTGCTGCCGGAACCCAGCAGAGAGGAGGATTCTTTGCTACCAGAACCCAGCATCTGAGGGAAGTCCACTTGTGCAGGACCCCAGCAGCAGAGGAGTGTCCTCTGCTTCCAGACCCCAGCAGGGAGGGGGGTCCTCTGTTGCCGGAACCCAGTTGAGAGGAGGGTCCTCTGCTGTCAGAACCCAGCAGGGAAGAGGGTCCTCTGCTGCCTGACCCCAGCAGGGAGGAGTCCTCTGCTGCCGGACCCCAGCAGAGAGCAGGGTTCTCTGCTTCATCCTCTCTTTGGGGTCCAGCAGGAGACGAGGATACTCTGCATCTTCCTCTCTGCTGAGATCCAGCTGCAGAGGAGGGTCCTCTGTGGCTGGACCACAGCATGGAGGAGGTATCTATGCTACTACCTCTTTGCTACACCCCAACACTGTGGAAGTTCCTCTGCTGCCAAACAACAACAGGTTGGAGGGTCCTTTGCTTTCGGACACCAGCAGAGAGGAAGGTCCTCTGCTGCTTTCTCTCTTTGTTGTCCAGTAGAGAGGAGGGTCCTCTGCTGCTTCCTCTCTGCTGGTGTCCAGGAGCAGGGAGAAGGGTCCTCTGTTGCTGGACCCTGCAGGGATTAGGGTCCTCTGCTGCCACACCCAAGCAGGGTGGAGGGTCCTCTGCTGCCGGTCCCCAGCAGGCAGGATGGTCCTCTGCTGCTGAACCCCAGCAGGGAGGAGGTTCCTCTGCTTCCGGATTCCGGAAAGTTTTCTGGGTACCTCTTCTGCGAACCATCAGTGCTAGTCAGCTGGTGTGTAATTCCAGTCTCTGAGGGTCCATGGGCACGCTGACGTGGGACCCCAGATTCCACAGGGATTGGGGAATGCTGAATTAGGATTGAGGTCCAAGAGGGCTCATGGGTACACAGACATGGACCCCAGGTCTCACGGGGCCCATGGACACACTGATGTAGGATTCCAGCCCCAGAGGGTCCATGTGCACACTCACATGGGATTCCAGCTCCCATAGGGCTCGTGGGCTTACTGACTGGGACTCCTCATCCCTCAGGGCCTCTGGGGACCGTGACGTGCAACTCCAGCTTCCTGTTCTCCTTGTGCCCTAGGTTCTACCTTGCTGGTGAAGACAGACAGCCACTTCCTAGCACAGAGGCCTGGCCTGATGCAAGGCCACAAGCATCCTCCACCCCCTCCTGATCCTTCATATGCGGACTGATCGGCCTTGGAGCCCAATCTTCAAGGGACACATATAAAGGAATTCTGTCCAGGATTCCCACCTGACACTAGGATGGCTGGGGCTGGACCTTCTAGTGCTCAAAATGCCTCAGCCAACCAGGGGTAGAAAGGGCAGCTTATGCGCCCTCTCATGGACAGCAGGACTCACTGCAGGACACTCCTCCAGGCTCTCCTGCACAAGCAAGGTAAACAATCCCAGCCTAAGAGAAATTCACTCTCAAGGACACTCTTGGAGCGGTTGCACAGAAGTCCCAGGACAGAAGCCCTACGCACACACTTGGGAGCTGCATTGGCAGACAAAAGCAGTCTTCAGTCACAGCACACCTCCTACCTCCCAGGAAAGCAGCTTTCTTTCACTTCCTTCCCTTCTGCATGCCTGTCTGAATCTGTCCTGTTTTGTTTGAAGCACAAAGGAACAGACAGGGAGAGAGAGCAATCTTTCTTGCATCTGCTGGTTCACTTCCCAAGGACCACCACCACAGCCAGATGTGACTGGGCCAGGACAAGGCCCGGACACCAGGAGCTTCCTCCACATGTCCCACAGGGGCACAGGGGCACAGTTGCACAAGCCCCTGCACCATCCTCCACTGCTCTCCCAGGAGCATAGGCAGGGAGCTAGACTGCAGGGGAAGCAGTCAGGACTTGAAAGCACCCATACAGCTTGTCTGCCTGGCAGGCTGAGGCTTGAGGCCCTTGGACACCACGCAGCACCACACCAACCTGCTCCACCGATTCCACCCCTAGCAGCATTCTTCAGCAGCTCCTTCACCAGGCCCGTGAATGTACTTGTCCTCCAGTCTTGCATAACTTTTGCTGTGTGTGCTGAGAGAGCAGAGGGCACCAACAGGGCATCCAGGCATGCTGCTACTCTACCTGTCTAATGAGATGGACCTCTGTGGAGAGTACACGTCAGCTGTTGAGGTGTCTTGTGGCAGGTGGCACATCAGTGGTAGCTGATGGTCCCCAGGTGGCCTGCAAGAGAAAGAGTCTTGAATCCAGGATGCCCCTGGAGGATGGTGAAGCATTCCCTGGTGAACGAAAGTCCAATGGCATTTGGTAGGGGGTTGTGGGGCCAAATTTCTGCCTCCAATGCACATGATGGAGATGCCTGATCCCCACTTCCAGTGTTTCCTAGGATGCTCTGAAGAAGGCAAAATGGTCTTCGTGAGCCCATGCCTGCCCATGGCATGGGAGGGCCTATTTTGTGCAGGCCTTGGTTCCTCCCAGGCCACCGTCCTACCTGCTGGAAAGTGGGACTGCATGACCCAGGGTGCTCTCGCAGAAGCTAAGGCCTGCGACTTCCTATTCCAGATGACTGGTGTCCTTTGGTGCTTACTCGTCCTTCCACTGTTCCATCCTTAGGATCCCACAAGCCCAGACACCACCCAGCTAGGCAGAGGAAGGCCGAGTGCTGTATCACCCTAACTGCCACCCCACACATGCAATAATACACGAAGGCCTCTCTGCAGCCCATCGGGGAGCAGTTGCACTTGCTAAAGAAAGCCCAGGCCCTGTCCCCAAGGGTGCTTTGTGATGAAAGGGGGTAGTGGCAAGGTTTCTGGTGAGCTCATCTGCGAAAGATCAATGCTAGCCAGTCAGTGAGTAACTCCAGGTACCAGAGGGTCCTTCTGCACACTGACGTGGGACTCCAACTCCCAGAGTGCCTGTGGGCACACTGACGTTTGTATCAAGCTCCTACAAGACCCATGGGCACAGTGACATGAGACCCCAATTCCCAACAGGACACATGGGCACGCTGAACTAGGACTCAGTATCCCAGAGGGCCCATGTGCACACTGACATGGGTCTCCTGATCTCAGAGACCCAAGAGCACGCTAATGTGTGTCTCCAGCTCCCATAGGGACTGTGGGCACGCTGACATGGGACTCCATCTACCACAGGGCCTCTGGGTGCCCTAATGTGGAACTCCAGCTCCCAGCGCTCTCCCCATGTCCTATGTGGTATCTTAATGGTGAAGGCACACAGCCACTTCCTAGCACAGAGGTCCAGGATGATGCAAGACCACAATCATCCTCAAATCCATCCTGGACCTTCGTTTGCAGGCTTTTCAGCCTTACCCCAAATTCAAGGGACAAGTATTCAGGAACACTCTCCAGGACCCCCACCTGACACTAGCATGGCTGGGGCTTGGCTGTCTAGTGTTGACTGGGATGATACTCTGCTAGCTCTGTCTTCAGACCAGAGAGGGTATACCTAAGAAGCCGTTGAACTTGACTGGACAATAAGATGCTGGAGTCTATGTTTGGTATACACCTGCAATGGGGGAATCTCAACTGAACTTGAGCTGTGGTTATGCAACAACGTGGAGGAATCCACCATGGTGGGAGGGCTTGGGGAGGGGTGGGAGAACCCAAGTATCTATGTAACTGTGTCACATAATACAATGTAATTAATGAAGTTAAATAATAAATAATTAAAAAAAAAAAAGGAATGAGCCCAACCAGCAGGAGAAAGGGCAGCTTATGTGCCCTCTGGTCGGCAGCAGGACTCACTGCAGGACGCTCCTCCAGGCTCTACTGCACAAGAGAAACAAACCCCACCTGAGAGACATTCACTCTCAAGGACACACTTTGGAGATCTTGCACAGGAGTCTCAGGACAGAAGCACTACGCACACCTTTGGGGTCTGCATTGGCAGACAAAAGCAGACTTCAGTCACAGCACAGCACACAGCACACAGCACACAGCACACTCCCTGCCAGGAGGCCAATAACAATCTCTCACTTTCTGCCTTCTTGCCTGCCTGCCTGAATCTGTCCTGTTTGCTTGGAGCACACAGGAACAGAGAGGGAGAGAGAGAGAGAGCAATCTTTCTTGCATCTGCTCCCTCTCTTCCCCAGGGACCACCACCAGAGCTAGATGTGGCTGGGCCAGGTCAAGCCCGGGAACCAGGAGCTTCCTCCACATGTCCCACAGGGGCACAGGGCCACAGGGGCACAAGCCCCTGCACCATCCTCCGCTGTTCACCCAGCACCATCGGCAGGGAGCTGGACTGCAGAGGATGCTGTCAGGTCTTGAAGCAGCACCCATACAGCTGAACTGCACACAAGCCTCGCAGGCTGAGGCTTGACACTTTAGGACCCCTCCCCAACCACCAAAACCCGCACCACCCGACAACATCCCTTACCAGTTTCTTCAGCACCTCCTTCAACAGGCCGGTGAAAGTACCTGTGCCCCTTGCTGGCACAACTTTGGCTGTTCCATGCTGAGACAGCAGCGGGCACCAACAAGGCATCCAGGCATGCTGCTACTCTACCTCTCCTGGTGAGAAAGCCTCTGTGGAGAATACACGTCAGCTGTTGGGGTTTCTTGGTTCAGGTGGCACATCAGTGGCAGCTGATGGTCCACAGGTGGTCCACAGCAGGAGAAAGGGTCTTGAATCCAGGATGGTCCTGGTATAGGGTGAAGCATTCCCTGGTGAACAAAAGGGCAATTGCATTTGACAGGGCGCTCTGGGACCAAATTCATGCCTCCAATGCACATGACACATGTTTAATATGATGCCTTGTAGAATGGAATATGGTCCCTGTGATCCCATTCTTGAAGATGGCATGGAGGTCCTCCCTTTTGCAGGTTTGGTGGCTCCCCATCCACCATCCCTGCTAGACAGTGAGAATGCATGTCCAGGGTGCTCTTGCAGCAGCTAAGGCCTGGGACTTCTTATTCCAGATGACTGGTGACCTCTGGTGCTTACTTACCCATCCACCTGCTCCTGGCTTAGGAGCCCACATGCCCAGATTCCACCCAGCTAAGCAGAAGAAGGCCGAGTGGTGTATCACACTAACTGCCACTCCACAAATGCAAAAATGCACAAAGGCCTCTATGCAGCCCATCGGGGAGCTTCACCACTTGCTAAAGAACACCTAGTTCCTGCCCCTAATGGTGCTCTGTGAGGAAAGAGAGTGGTGTAAATGTTTCCAAGGATCTCATCTGCGAAAGACCAGTGCTAGTCAGCTGTTGAGTAACTCCAGGTCCCAGAGGGTCCATGGGCACACTGACGTGGGACACTAGCACACAGAGGGCGCGTGGGCACAATGACCTAGGATTTCAACTCTCAGAGGGACCATGGACAAACTGATGTGAGTCTCCATGTTTCAGAGGGCTCTTGGAGAGACTGATGTGGGACTCCAGCTCCCACAGGACCTCTGGGTGCCCTGACGTGGAACTCCAGCTCGCAGGTTTCCCCAGTGCCCTCTGATGTTCCTTGCTGGTGAAGGCACACAGCCACCTCCTAGCACAGAGGCCTGGGCTGATGCAAGGACACAGGCATCCTATACACACTCCTGGACCTTGGTATGCGGGCTGTTCTGCCTTGGACCCCAATATTCCAGCATCCTGTGTCCAGGAACACTGTCCGGGAGCACCACCTGATGCTAGGATGCCTTGGGCCAGGCCGTCTTGTGCTCAAAATGCTTGAGCCCACAAGGGGTAGAAAGGCAGCTTTGCACGCTCTCTTGTGTACAGTTGAACTCACAGCAGGACGCTCTTCCAGTCTCTCCTGCCCAGACATGGGAATCAAACCTGGCCTGAGAGAAATTCACTATCAAGGACACTTTTTGAAGAGGTTTCACAGGAGTGCCAGGACGGAAGACCTACGTATGCCCTTGGGGTCTGCATTGGCAGACAAAAGCAGTCTAGAACCACAGGACACAGCACACAGCACACACCCACCGAGCTAGGCAGAGGAATGCCGCGTGTTGTATCACCATAACTGCCACTCCACACATGCAAAAACACATGAAGGCCTCTGCGCAGCCCATCAGGGAGCTGCTCCACTTGGTAAAGAAAGCCAAGGGCCGGCCAAGGGTTGCTGAGCTGGGAAAGGAGGTGGTGTAAATGTTTCTGGGTACCACATCTGTGAAAAATCAGGGCTTGTCAGCCTGTGTGTAACTCCAGGTCCCAGAGGGTCTGTTGGCATGCTGATGTGGGACTCCAGCTCTCAGAGGGCCTGTGGGCACGCTGATGTGGGACTCCAGCTCCCAGGTTTCTCCCCGTGCCCTAGGTTGTACCTTGCTGGGGAAGGCACACAGCCACTTCCTAGCACAGAGCCGCAGGCTGATGCAAAGCTACAAGTATCCTCCAAACCCTCCTGGACCTTGGTATGAGGGCTGTTCTGCCTTGGACCCCAATCTTCCAGCGACACATATCCAGGAACACTGTAATGGACCCCCACCTAACACTAGGATGGCTCTGGCTGGGCCTTCTTGTGCTCAAAAGGCCTGAGGACAACCAGGGGTAGAAAGGGCAGCTTTGCGCACTCTCTCGTGGTCAGCAGGACTCATTGCATGACGCTTCTCCATGCTCTACTGCACAAACAAGGGAAACAAACCTGGCTTGAGAGACATTCACTCTCAAGGACATTCTTCGGAGAGGTTGCACAGGAGTCCCAGGACTGAAACACCACACATGTCCTTGGGGTCCTCGTTGGCAGACAAAAGCGGTCTAGAGCCACAGCACAGTACACAGCACACAGCACACTCCCTCCCAGGAAGCCAGCAGCTTTCTTTCTCTTCCTTCCTGCCTGCCTGTATCCCTCTGTCTTGTTTGCTTTGAAGCACAGAGGAACAGAGAGTGAGTCAGAGCAAACACTCTTGCAACTGCTGGCTCACTTCCACCAGAGCCAGCTGTGTCTGGGCCAGGACAAGCCCAGGAACCAGGAGCTTCATTCACATGTCATAAAGGTTCACGGGGCACAGGGGCACAACCCCTGCACCATCCTCCACTGCTCCCCCAGGATCATCAGCAGGGAGCCTGATTGCAGGGGAAACAACCAGGACTTGAAGCAGCACCTATACAGGCCATCTGCCTGGCAGGCTGAGGCTTGACACCCTTGGACACCACACTGAGGCCCCAGAAGATGGGGTTCCTGAGGTGGACCCTCTCGCTGAGGCCCCAACAGAGAGAGAGGGTCAGGTAATGAGGATCTCTCTCGACGAGGCCCCAGCAGAGGGGTTGCGAGGGGGACCCTCCCGCTGAGGCATCCACAGAGAGGGAAGGGGGCTCGGGAGGCACTCTCGCTGAGGCTCCAGCAGAGGGGGTCCCGAGCGGTACCTTCTCGCTAGGCCCCAGCAGAAATGTTAGATGACTCCAGGTGTCCCTTTCGCTGTGGCCCCAGCAGAAGGGGTCCCGAGAGGTACCTCTTGCTGAGGCCCCAGGAGCCAGGGAGGGGTCG
The DNA here is from genome assembly GCF_030435755.1 of Ochotona princeps. NCBI lineage: Eukaryota > Metazoa > Chordata > Mammalia > Lagomorpha > Ochotonidae > Ochotona > Ochotona princeps. The sequence goes on along the minus strand of NW_026697410.1, from coordinate 64,417 downwards.
CCAGGGTTTCACCTTGCTGAGGCCCCAGCAGAGGATGTCCCTAGGGGGACCCTATCTCAGAGGCCCCAGCAGAGATAAGAGGCTTTGGCTGCGAGGTTCCCTATCACTGAGGCCCCAGCAAAGAAAGGATCCCTCTCACTGAGGCCCCAGCAGAGTGGGTCCCGAGTGGGACCCTCTTGTGGAGGCCCCAGCAGCGAGGGAGGGAGGGTCCGAGTGTGACCCTCTCCCTGAGGCCCCTGCAGAGTGGGTCCCAAGGGGGACCCTCTCGCTGAGGCCCCAGCAGAGAGAGAGGGGAGTCCGAAGAGGACCCTCTCGCTGAGGCCCCAGAGGAGAGAAAGAGAGTGTGGGTCCTGATGGGGACCCTCTCGCTGAGGCCCTAGCAGAGTGGGTCCCTTGTGGGACTCTCTCACTGAGGCCCTAGCAGAGTGGGTCCCTAGTGGGACCCTCTCGCTGAGGCCACAGCAGAGAGAGCGGGTCCGAGGGGGAACCTCTCGCTGAGGCCCCAGCAGAGTGGGTCCCGAGTGGACCCTCACGCGGAGGCCACAGCAGAGACAGAGGGTGAGTCTGAGGGGGACCCTCTTGCTGAGGCCCCTGCAGAGAGGGTGGGGGGCGCCAGGGGTCCCTCTCGTTGAGGCCCTAGCAGAGTGGGTCCCTAGTGGGACTCTCTCGCTAAGGCCAAGGCAGAGAGAGGGGGTCTGAGGGGGACCCACTTGCTAAGGTCACAGCAGATGGGGAGAGGGGCTTTGGGTGTCCCTCTCACTGAGGCCCCAGCAGAGGGGGACCCATTCGCTGAGCCCCCAGCAGAGAGAGAGGGAGGGATCCGAGGGGAATAATCTCACTGAGGCTCCAGCAGAGTGGGACCCAGGGGGACCCTCTTGCTGAGGCCTCAGCACAGAGAAAGGGGGTCCGACGGGGACTGTCTCGCTGAGACCCCAGCAAAGGAGGTCCCAAGGTGGACGATCTTGCTGAGGCCCCAGCAGAGTTTGTCCCGAGTGGGACCCTCTCGCTGAGGCCATAGCAGAGAGAGGAGGCTCCGAGGAACACTCTCTCACAGAGGGCCCAGCAGAGGGGCTCCAGAGGGGGATCCCATCGCCGAGGCCCCAGCAGAAGCAGAGAGATAGATGGGGACGAGGTTCCCTCTCGCTAAGGCCCCAGCAGAATGGGTTCGGAGTGGGACCCTCTCGCTGAAGCACCAGCAGCTTGAGGGTCCCTCTTGCTGAGGCCCCAGCTGAGGGGGTCCCAATGGGGCCCCTTCGCTGAGGTCCCAGCAGACAGAGATGGGTGGTCCGAGGGGGACCCTCCCACTGAGGCCCCAGCAGGGGAGGTCCCAAGGTGGACAATCTCGCTGAGGCCCTAGTAGAGGAGGTCCCGAGTGGTCTCTTTTGCTAAGGCCCAGCAGCGAGGGAGGAGTTGCCAGGGGTCCCTCTCGCTTTGGCTCCAGCACAGGGGGTCCCTAGGGTATATCTCGCTGAGGCCTCAGCAGAGAAAGGGGGCCGAGTGTCCCACTCCCTGAGGCCCCAGCAGAGAGAAGGGGGGGTCTGAGTGCTAACTTCCTTCAAAGGCCCAGCAGAAGAGAGAGGAGGGTGCCAAGGGTCCCTCTAGCTGAGGCCCCAGCAGAGGGAGTCCCGAGGGGGACCCTCTCGCTGAGGCCCCAGCAGCGAGGTAAGGCGCTCCGGGGAGCCCTCTTGCTGAGGCCCCAGCAGAGGGTGTCTTGAGGGAGTTTCTCTCAAGGAAGCCCCAGCAGAGGGGGTCCAGAGAATGACCCTCTCGCTGAGGCTCCAGCAGAGATGGAGGGGTCCCGAGGGGGAGCCTCTTTGTGAAGCCCGAGGAGAGGGTGACCCAAGGGGTACCTTCTCGCTGAGGCTCCAGCAGAGAGAGAGGGGGTGTCCAAGGGGGACCCTCTCACTGAGGCCCCAGCAGAGATGGAGGGGTGCTTGGTGGTCCGTGTCACTGAGGCCCCAGCAGCTAGGGAGGGGGGTTCCGGTGGTCCCTCTCACTTAGGCCGCAGCAGACGGGGTCCCGAGGGGGACCCTCTCTCAGATGCCCAAGCAGAGATAGAGGCTCTGGCTCAGAGGGTCCCTCTCGCTGAGGCCCCATTAGAGAGAGAGAGAGAAAGGGGGTGGTTGTGAGTCCCTCTCGCTGAGGCCCCAGTAGAGAGAGAGGTGGGGTACAAGTGGCACCATCGCGCTGAGTTCCCACCAGAGAAGAACAGAGAGAGAGGGCAGCAGACGGTCCCTCTCCCTGAATCCCCCACAGAGGGGGTCCCGACGGGAACCTCTTGCTGAGGCCCCAGCAGAGAGAGAAAGAGAGAGAGAGAAAGGAGGGCCGAGGGTCCCTCTCACTGAGACCGCAGCAGAGAGAGAGGGGGGTTCGGGGTTCCCTCACTCTAAGATCCCAGCATCGAGGGAGTCGGGCTGCGGCTATCCCTATCGCTGAGGCCCCAGCAGAGGGGATCACAAGTGTGACCCTCTCGTTGAGGCCCCAGCAGCGAAGGATGCGGTTCTGAGGGGGACCATCTCGCTGAGGCCCCAGCAGAGTGGGTCACGAGGGGACCGGCTGTTGCAGCTCACTTGGAGAGTGAATCATCGGACGGAAGATCTTCCTCTCTCTCTCTCCTCCTCTCTTTATCTTGGACTTTGGAATAAAAAGAAAAATAAAAGTCCATGAAGCCCTCTTGGTAGCTCATCAGGGAGATGCTCCACTTGCCAAAGAACGCCCAGAGCCTGCATCTCAGGGTGCTCTGCAAGGAATGGGGGTGGCGATAAGGTTTCCCGGGACCTCATCTGGAACAGCACAACCCCAGTGGGCTGGTGTGTAACACCAGCTCACAGAGGGCCTGTGGTACGCAGGTGCGGGACTCCAGCTCTCAGGGCCTACAGGATGCTGGTGTTGGACTCCAGCTCCCAGAGGGCCTGTGGGCATGCTGACATAGGACACCACCTACCAGAGTTCTTTAAGTGCCTTGCTCTTAAAGGCACCCTGACACTTCCTATCACAGAGGCCCGAACTGATGCTAGGCCCCAAGCGTCCTCCACCCCTCCCGGGCTTTGGTATGTGGGTTGTTTGGCCTTGGAGCCCTGATCTTTCAACAGCACGTGTACCAGAATACTGTCTGTGACCCCCACCTCACCCTAGGATGGCTCGGGTTGGACTGTCTAGAGCTCAGAAGGCCTGAGCCCACCAGGGGTAGAAAGGGCAGCTTGGGGCCCAGCGCCGTAGCCTAGCAACTAAAGTCCTCGCCCTGAACGAGCCGGGATCCCATATGGGCACTGGTTCTAATCCCGGCTGCTCCACTTCCCATCCAGATCCCTGCTTGTGCCCTGGGAAAGCAGTCGAGGATGGCAAAAAGCTTTGGAAACTTGCACCCACATGGGAGACCCAGAAGAGGCTCCAGGTTCCTGGCTTTGGATCGGCGTGCACTAGCCATTGTGGCTCACTTGGGGAGTGAATCATTGGACGGAAGATCTTCTTCTCTGTCTCTCCTCCTCTCTGTATATCTGACCTTGGAATAAAATAAATAAACCTGTTTAAAAAAAAAAAAAGGAAAAGAAAAGAAAAGAAGAAAAGAAAAGAATGGCGGTTTTGGGCTCCCTCTAGTGGCCATCAGCACTCAGTGCAGGACGCTCATCCAAGGCTCTCCAGCATGGATGAAGGTCCTCTGCTGCTGGACCCCAGCAGGGAGGAGCGTCCTCTGCTGAAAGACCCAAAAACAGAGGAGGGTCCTCTACTGCCGGACGCCAGCATAGAGAAGGGTCCTCGAATGTTGGACCCCAACAGAGAGGAGGTCATCTGGAGCTGGATCCTAGCAGAGAAGAAGGTCCTCTAGTGCTAGAACTCAGCAGAGGATGGTGCTCTGCTTCTGGACCCCAGCAGAGAGGAGTTTCCTCTGCTGCTGGACCACAGCAGAAGACAAGGCTCCTCTGGTGCTGCACTGCAGCAGAGAGGAGGGTCCTCTGCTGCTGAACCCAAAAGAAGAGGAAGGTCCTCTTCTGCTTCCTTTCTGCTGGACCCCAGCAGAGAGATGGGTCCTCTCATGCTAGACACCAGCAGAGAGGATGTTTCTCTACTGCTTCCTCTCTGCTGGGGTCCAGCAGAAGAAGAGCGTCCTCTGCTGTCAGACGCAGCAGCAGTGTAGGGTCCTCTACTGCCGGACCCAGACAGAGAGGAGGATTTTCTGCTGATCCACCCCAGCAGAGACGAGGCACCTCTGGTGGTGTACTCCAACAGAGAGGGGGTTCCTCTGGTGCCGGGCCTAAGATCATAGAGGGTTCTGTTTTGCTGGACCCAAGCAGCAGATGGGGGTCCGTTCATGCCTGACACCAAGAGCAGAGGAAGGTCCTCTGCTGCCGGACTGCAGCAGGGAAGAGTGTCCTCTGCTGCCGGATCCCAGCAGGGAGTAGGGTCCTCTGCTGCCGGAACCCAGCAGCAGAGGGGGGTCTTCTAGTGCCATACCCCAGCAGCAGAGGGTGGTCCTCTGGTACCAGAAAACAGCAGCAGAGGACGTTCCTCTGGTACCGGACTCCAAGAGCATAGGAGGTTCCTCTGCTGCCGGACCACAGCAGGGAGGAGGGTCCTTTTCTTCCGGATACAGGCAGGGAAGAGGATTGTCTGCTTTCGAACCCCAACAGCAGAGGAGGATCCTCTGGTTCCGGACCCGAGCAGTAGTTGAGAGTCCTCATCTGCCAGAACACAGCAGGGAGGAGGGTCCTCTGCTGCAGGACGCCAGTAGAAGAGTAGGGTCCTCTGCTGTGTCCTCTATTTGGGGTCCAGTAGGGAATGAGGGTCCTCTGCAACTTCCCCTATGCTGTGGTCCAGCAGCAGATGATGGTCCTCTGCTACAGGGGTCCAGCAGGAGGGGAGAGTCCTTTGCAGCTTCCTACCAGCTGGAGTCCAGCAGCAGAGGCAGGTCCTCTGCTGCCTGACCCCAGCAGCAGAAGGCGGTCCTCTTGTGCTGGACCCCAGCAGAGTAGAGGGTCCTCTGCTGCTGAACCCCAGCAGGATAGGAGCGTCCTTGGGTACCGAACCTAGCAGTACAAGTGGTTCCTCTGGTGCCGGACCCCAGAAGCAGAGGGGGGTCCTCTGTTGCTGGACCTCAGCACAAAGGGCAGTCCTCTGGTACTGGACCCCAGCAGCAGTGGAGGCTCCTCTGCTGCTGTACCCAAGCAGTGGAGGATTGTCCTCTGCTGTAGGACCCCAGCAGCAAAGCAGTGTCCTCTGCTGCCGGACCCAACCGAGGAGGGTTCTCTGCTGTTGGACCCGAGCAGCAAAGCAGTGTCCTCTGCTGTTGGACCCAGCAGACAGGAGTTTCCTCTGCTCCTGGACCCCAGCAGAAGAGGATGGTCCTCTGCTGCATCCTCTCTTTGGGGTCCAGTAGTGGACGATGTTCCTCTGCAACTTCCTCTCTTCTGTGGTTCAGATGCAGAGGAGTGTCCTCTGCTGCAGGGGTCCAGCAGGAGAGGAGGGTTCTCTGCTGTTGGAAACAAGCATAAAAGGAGGGTTCTCTGCTGCAGGACCATGGAAGAGAGGAGGGTCATCTGCTGCTGGACCCCAGCATTGAGAAGGGTCCTCTTGTGCTGGACCTCAGCAGAGAGGTGTGCCTCTGGTGCCAGACTCCAGCAGCAGAAGGGGGTCCTCTGGTGCCGGACCCCAGCAGTAGAGGAAGCTCCTCTGTTACTGGACACAGTAGAGAGGGGAGTCCTGTGGTGCGGTCAGACCCCAGCAGGGAGCAGGCTCTTCTGCTGGCGGACCCCAGCAGGGATCAGGGTCCTCTATTGCTGGACCCCAGCAGGGAGGAAGGTCCATTACTGCCGGATGACAGCAACAGAGGAGGGACCTCTGGTGCCTGACCCGAGGAACAGAGGAGAGTCCTCTGTTGCCAGACCCCAGCAGGGGGAAGAATCCTCTGTTGCCAGACAACAGCAGGAGAGGATGGTCCTCTGGTGCTGGACTCTAGCAGCAGAGGCGGGTCCCCTGGTGCTGGACTCCAGCAGCAGAGGGGGTTTCTCTGGTGCTGGACCACATCAGAAGAGGGAGTCCTCTGCTGCCGGACCCCAGTAGCAAAGAAGGGTCCTCTGCTGCCGGACGCCAGCAGAAGTGGAGGTCTCCCTCTGTGTCCTATTTTGGGGTCCAGTAAAGGATGAGGCTCCTCTGCATTATTTCTCTGCTGAGGTCCAGCAGCAGAGGAACATCCTCTGCTACTGGACCCCAACAGCAGTGGAGGGTTCTCTGCTGCCAGACCCCAGCAGGAGATTATTGTTCTCTGCTGTCGGTCCCCAGCATCAAAGCAGTGTCCTCTGCTTCCAGAACCCGCAGAGAAGATGGTCCTCTGATGTCGGACTGAGGAGCAGAGGAGGGTCATGTGTTGTCGGACCCCAGCAGAGAGTATAGCTGTGTCCTCTGCTGTTGGACCCAGCCGAGAAGAGGGTTCTCCGGTGCTGGACCCTAGCAGAGAGTTGTGTCCTCTGGTGCTCGACCGCAGCAGCAGAGGAGGGTCCTCTGGTTCCGGACCCCAGCAGCTGAGGAGGGTCCTCTCATGACGGACCCCAAGAGAGAGGAGGGTACTCTTCTGCCGGACCGCTTCAGAGAGGGGAGTTCTTTGCTACCAGGCCGCAGCAGAGAGGAGGGTCCTCTGCTGCCGGACCCCAGCAGAAGATGAGGGTCCTCTGCTTTGTCCTCTCTTTGCGGTCCAGCAGAAGGCGAGGATCCTCTGCATCTTGCTCTCTTCTGTGGTCCAGCAGCATAGCAGGGTCCTCTGCTGCAGTGGTGCAGCGTGAAAAAATGGTCCTCTGCTGCTGAAACCCAGTAGGCAGGAGGGTTCTCTGCTGCTGGACACCAAAAGGGAGAGGCGTCCTCTGCTTCCAGACCCCAGCAGCAAAGGGAGGTCCTCTGCTGCCAAACCCCAGCAGAGAGTAACGTCTTCTACTGCTGGACTACCGCAAATAGGATTGAATTCTGTTGCCACACCCAAGCAAAGAGTAGGGTTCTCTGCGGACGGAACCTAGCAGAGAGGAGGGTACTCTGCTGCTGGACCCCAGTAGAGAGAGGAGTCTTCTGGTGCCACACCCCAGCACGGAGGAGGGTCCTTTGTTGCCAGACGCCAACTGGGAGTGTCCTCTGGTGTCAGAGCCCAGCAGCAGAAGAGGGTCCTCTGTTGCTGGACCCCAATAGCAAAGGGGGGTTCTCTGATGCCAGACCCCAGCAACAGATCTTCCTCTTCTGCCAGACACCAGTAGCAGAGGGGGGTCCTCTGCTGCCAGACCCCAATAGCACAGGGGTGTTCTCTGGTGCAAGATACCTGCAGCAGAAGGGGGTCATCTGCTGCCGGACCCCAGTGGGGTCAAGGGTCCAATGCTGCCGGACCCCAGCAGGGAGGAGTGTCCTCTGCTGCCAGACCACAGCAGAGAGGATGGTCCTCTGCTTCCGGACACCAGCAGAACAGGATGGTCCTCTGCTACTTCCTCTCTTTGGTGTTAGGCAGGAGAGGAGGCTCCTCTGCAGCTTCCTCTCTGCTGGGGTCCAGTAGCAGAAGAGTTTCCTCTTCTGCAGGGATCCAGCAAAAGAGGAGGGTCCTCTCCTGCTGGACCCCAGCAGAGAGGAAGGTCCTGTACTGCTCCCTCTCTGCTGGACCCTAGCAGAGACAAGCGCCCTCTCCTGCTAGACCCCAACAGAGAGGAAGGGCCTATGGTGCTGGACCACAGCAGAGAGGGGATTCCTTTGCAACTTCCTCTCTGCAGGGGTAGAGAGGATAGGAGGGTCCTCTGCTTTCGGACCCCAGCAACAGAGGAAGGTCCTCTGGTGCTGGACCACAGCAGAAAGGAGGGTCCTCTGCTATTGTACCCCAGCAGAGAGGAGGATCAGTTACTGCCAGACCCCATCAGACAGGATGTTCTGCTGTCGGACATCTGCAGAGAGGAGGGTAATCTGCTGCCGGACCCAAGCAGATAAGAGGTTACTCTGCTGCTGGACCCCAACAGACAGGATGGTCCTCTGCTGTTGGACCCCAGTCCATTAGAGAGGAGGGTCCTCTTGCTACTGAGTTCCATTAGGAGAGAAGGGTCCTGTGCTGTTTGACGCCAGCAGGAGAGGACGGTCTTCTGCTGCTGGACACCAGCTGAGAGGAGAGTCCTCTTCTACTTCCTCTCTGCTGGAATCCAGAAGACAGGGGGTTCCTCTGCTACAGGACACCAGCAGAGAGTAGGGTCCACTACTGCTGGACCCCAGCAGCAGAGAAGGGTCCTCTGCTCACGGAAACCAACAGAGTACAGGGGCTTCTGCTGCCGGACTACAGCAGAGGGGTGTCCTCTGCTGCCGGACTCCTGCAGCGGAGGTCAGTCCTCGGGTGCCGGATTCCAGCAATGAGGAGGGTCCTTGGCTGCCGGAATCCAGCACTGAAGTTCCTCTGTTGCAGGATCCCAGCAGGAAGCAGTGTCCTCTGATGCCGGACTTCAGCAGAGAGGAGGGTATTATGGTGCAGGATCCCAGCAGAGAGGAGGGTCTTCTGGTGCCAGACCCCAGCAGAGAGGAGGGTCCTCTGCTGCTTCCACTGAGCTGGACTCCAGAACAGAGCAGGATCCTCTGGTGCTGGACCCCAGCAGAGAGGAGGGTCCTCCGTTGCTCAACCCAAGCAAATAGGAGGGTCCTCTGCTGCTTTCTCTCTGCTGGGGTCCAGCAGAGGAGGGTCCACTGCAGCAGGACCCCAGCAGCACAGCAGGGCCCACTTCTTCTGGACTCCAGCAGCAGAGGATGGACCTCTGCTCGCGGACCACAGCAGCAGAATAGTGTCCTCTGCTGCCGGACCCCAGAAGCAGAGGAGGGTCCACTGCTGCTGGACATTAGCAGAGAGGAGGGTCCTCTGCGGCTTCATTTCTGCTGATGTGCAGCAGAGAGGAGGGTCCTCTGCTGCTGGACCCCAGTCCATCAGAGAGGAGGGTCCTCTGCTACTGGGTTCCAGCAGGAGAGTAGGGTCCTCTGCTGCCTGATGCTAGCAGGAGAGGAGGATCTTTTGCCTCCGGGCCTAAGCAGAGAGGAGGGTCCTCTGCTGTTGGTCCCCAGTCCATCAGAGACGAGGCTCCTCTGCTGCTGTGTTGCAGCAGGAGAGAAGGCGCCTCTGCTGCTTGACGCCTGCAGGAGGAGGGTCATCTGCTCCTTCCTCTTGTGCTAGACCCCTGCAGAGAGGAGGGTCCAGTGCTCCCGGAACACAGCAGAGATGAGGGTCCACTGGTACTGGACCTCAGCAGAGGAGGGTCCTCTGGTGCCAGACCCCAGCAGGAAAAAGAGTCCACCACTGCTGCCTCTCTGCTGGGGTAGAGCAGAGAGGAGGGTACTCAGCTGCTTGACCCCCACAGAGAGGAGGTTCCCCTGATGCTGAATCCCAGCAGAGAGGAGGGTCCTCCTATGCCAGACCCCAACAGAGAAGAGGTTCATCTGATGCTCCAGCTTTCTGCTGTAGGACCCCAGCAGAAATGAGAGTCCTCTGCTGCCATTACACATGAGGGATGAGGGTTATCTGCCGCCGGACTCCAGCAGCAGAGGTGGGTCCTCCACTGCTGGAGCCCAGAGGGAGGTGGGTTCTCTGCTGCCGGACCGCATCAGAGACGAGGGTACTCTGATGCCAGACCCAAGCAGAGCAGAGGGACCTCTGCTGCCAGACCCCAGCAGAACAGGAGTGTCCTCTCTTTGATGCCAAGCAGGAGAGGAGGGTCCTCTGCAGCTTCCTCTCTGCTGGGGTACAGCAGAGAGTCCACTGGTGCCGGACCCCAGCAGAAGAGGAGTGTATTCTCCTGTGTCATCTCCCTGGGGTGCAGCATGAGGGGAGGGTCCTCTGCAACTTCTTCTCTGCTGTGGTCTAGTAGCAGGGAAACACCTCTTTGCACGGGTCCCGCAGAAGCGGAGGGTCATCTGCTGTTGGACCCGGAAGGCAGGAGGTTCCCCGGCTGCTGTACCCCAGCAGGGAGGAGAATCCTCTGCTGCTGGACCTCAGCAGTAGAGGAGGATCCTCTGGTGCCAGATCCCAGCAGCAGAGGAGGGTCCTCTGCTTCCAGACCCCAGCATGGAGGAGGGTCCTCTGCTGCCAGAACCCAGCAGAGAGGAGGGTCCTCTGCTGTTGGATCCCAGCAGGGAAGAGGGTTTTCTGCTTCCACACCCATCAGGGACGAGTGTGCTCTGCTGCCGGACCCCAGCAGAGAGCAGGGTTCTCTGCTTCATCCTCTCCTTGGGGTCCAGCAGAAGACAAGGATACTCTGCATCTTCCTCTCTGCTGAGGTCCAGCTGCAGAGGAGGGTCCTCTGCGGCTGGACCACAGCATGGAGGAGGTATCTATGCTACTTCCTCTCTGCTCCACCCCAGCACTGTAGAAGTTCCTCTGCTGCCAAACAACAACAGCTTGGAGAGTCCTCTGCTTCCGGACCATAGCAGAGAGGAGGGTCCTCTGCTGCCAGACCCCAGCAGAACAGGAGGTTCCTCTGCTGCTTTCTCTCCTTGTTGTCCAGCAGGAGAGGAGGGTCCTCTGCTGCTTCCTCTCTGCTGGGGTCCATCAGCAGACGGAAGTCCTCTGCTGCTGAAATCCAGAAGGAGAGGAGGGTCCTCTGCTGCCAGACTCCCGCAGAGGGGAGGGTCCTCTATTGCTTCCTCTCTGCTGGAAACTAGCAGAGACAAGTGTCCTGTCGTGCTAGACCCCAGCAGAAAAAAGGGTCCTCTGCTGAAGGACCGAAGCAGCTGAGGAGGCTCCATTGTTGCCAGACTCCAACAGCAGAGGAGGGTCCTTCTGTTCCGCACCGAAGCAGCATAGAATGGTCCTCTACTGACGGACCCCACCAGCAGAGGAGGGTCCTCTGGTGCCAGAACCAAGCAGCAAGGAGGGTCTTCTTCTACCGGACCCCAGAAGCAGAGTAGGTCCTGTGGTTCCGGACACCAGCTGCAGAGGAGGGTCCTCTGTGGCTGCTGGACCCCAGCAGCACAGAAGAGGGTCCTCTGTGGCTTCCTCTCTGCTGCAGTCCAGCAGAGAGGATGGTCCTTTGGTGCTGGACCACAGCAGAGAGGAAGGACCTCTGATGCTTCCTCTCTGCTGGTGTCCAGCAGCAGGGATGAGGGTCCTCTTTTGCTGGACCCTGCAGCGGTTAGGGTCCTCTGCTGCCGCACCAAGCAGGGAGAAGGGTCCTCAACTGCCGGTCCCCAGCAGCCAGGATGGTCCTCTGCTGCTGAACCCCAGCAGCGAGGAAGTTCCTCTGCTTCCGGATTCCGGAAAGTTTTCTGGGTACCTCATCTGCGAACCATCAGTGCTAGTCAGCTGGTGTGTTTCTTCAGGTCTCTGAGGGTCCATGGGCACGCTGACGTGGGACCCCAGATTCCACAGGGATTGGGGAATACTGAATTAGGATCGAGGTCCAAGAGGGCTCGTGGGTACACAGACATGGGACTCCAGGTCTCATGGGGCCCATGGGCACAGTGATGTGGGACTCCAGCTCCCAGAGGGTCCGTGTGCACACTCACATGGGATTTCAGCTCCCATAGGGCTCATGGGCTTACTGACTGGGACTCCAGGTCCCTCAGGGCCTCTGGGGTCCGTGATGCGAAACCCCAGCTTCTAGTTCTCCTTGTGCCCTAGGTTGTACCTTACTGGTGAAGACAGACAGCCACTTCCTAGCACAGAGGCCTGGCCTGATGCAAGGCCACAAGCGTCCTACACCCCCTCCTGATCCTTCATATGTGGGCTGTTCGGCCTTGGAGCCCAATCTTCAAGGGACACATATAAAGGAATTCTGCCCGGGATTCCCACCTGACACTAGGATGGCTGGGGCTGGACCTTCTACTGCTCAAAATGCCTCAGCCAACCAGGGATAGAAAGGGCTTCTTATGCGTCCTCTCATGGCCAGCAGGACTCACTGCAGGACACTCCTCCAGGCTCTCATGCACAAAAAAGAGAAACAATCCAAGCCTAAGAGAAATTCACTCTCAAGGACACTCTTTGGAGCGGTTGCACAGAAGTCCCAGGACAGAAGCCTTACGCACACCCTTGGGGTCTGCATTGGCAGACAAAAGCAGTCTAGAGCCACAGCACAGCACACAGCACACAGCACACTCCCTGCCAGGAGGCCAATAGCAATCTCTCTCTTTCTGCCTTCTTGCCTGCCTGCCTGAATCTGTCCTGTTTGCTTGGAGCACACAGGAACAGAGAGGGAAAGAGAGAGCAATCTTTCTTGCATCTGCTCCCTCTCTTCCCCAGGGACCACCAACAGAGCGAGATGTGGCTGGGCCAGGTCAAGCCCGGGAACCACGAGCTTCCTCCACATTTCCAACAGGGGCACAGAGGCACAGGGGCACAAGCCCCTGCGCCATCCTCTGCTGTTCACCCAGCACCATCGGCAGGGAGCTGGACTTCAGAGGATGCTGTCAGGTCTTGAAGCAGCACCCATACAGCTGAACTGCACACAAGCCTCGCAGGCTTGACGCTTGACACCTTAGGACCCCTCCCCAACCACCAAAACCCGCACCACCCGACAACATCCCTTACCAGTTTCTTCAGCAGCTCCTTCAACAGGCCAGTGAAAGTACCTGTGCCCCTTGCTGGCACAACTGTGGCTGTTCCGTGCTGAGACAGCAGCGGGCACCAACAAGGCATCCAGGAATGCTGCTACTCTACCTCTCCTGGTGAGAAAGCCTCTGTGGAGAAGACACGTCAGCTGTTGGTGTTTCTTGGTTCAGGTGGCACATCAGTGGCAGCTGATGGTCCACAAGTGGTCCGCAGCAGAAAGGGTCTTGAATCCAGGATGCCCCTGGAGGAGGGTGAAGCATTCCTTGGTGAACAAGAGGGCAGTGGCTGGTGGTAGGAGGCTGTGGGGCCAAATTCCTGCCTCCAATACACACGACTGAGATGCCTCATCTCACAAATGTTTCCTATGATGCCCTGAAGAAGGGAAAATGTGTTCTCTCTAGCAGAACCAATTCGTGGACACGGCGTAGGTCTGTGCATGAGTCTCCGACATGGAGAACAGAGATGGTGGAAGTCTCTGAAGTCTCCCCATTTTGCTCTTTCCGCTCTCCTTGTTTGCTCTTTCCCCCACACCCTCATGTACAGAACATTGCGTGCAGCTGAGCCCAATTAGACCAGGTGTTTTTAGCCCCAAACCCGTTCCCCTAGTGCTCAGCTTAACAAGTGCTAATCATCTCCTTACCCCACCCCAGGACCGCATTTTTTGTTTTAAAGCTGACTTGAATGTGCCTATCTTAGGTTGTAGACTCTCCCGTTATCAGCTTTACCCTTCATCAGGAATCTCTGTAGCATGACAGAGCCCCTGTCTTAGGTTGTTCAGTGCCTGGTCCATCTTACCTGTCACTGGCTGCCATTCAAGCATTGCCTGCTGCAGATGCACAAACCATACTCAGGGAGGCAGGTAACCCTGTTCCATGGCTAGGAATGTTTTTAGCTCGGTAGCAATGAGCAGACAGCAGGTCCTGGGCTTGGCAAAACATAGCACTACACAGGTGAAACATACATAAAGCATATGATGGGGAACAAGAGGCCCTGACCATAGGAGTATCTTGAGCTCGGTAGCAATGAGCAGACAGCAATTCCCGGGCTTGGGAAAACATAGCAGTACACAGGTGAAACATACATAAAGCATATGATGGGGAACAAGAAGTCCTGACCATAGGAGTATCTTTAGCTTGGTAGCAACGAGCAGACAGCAGTTCCCGGGCTTGGAAGCATTTTGCACTTGCATAGGTGTTGCACACAAAAAGGCATACGATGGGGTACAAGAGGCCTAGACCCAATCTCACAGCCTCTGCTGTTCCTCTGCCAACAGATCAACCCGCAGTTACAACACAAGGGTGCCCACCCGCTCATGTGCATCAGTAAAGTCCTATTGCTCCATAACTCTGGCAGTCTGTACCGCGACCTTGTTCATTGTCACCAAGGTAACTGGTGGTGGCGGCTGCTGATGTACTGGCTATGGTGGTCGCCATTATGCCAGTCTCTTTTATTCTTTATCAGGCCAACGAGGCCTCTCCGTCAGTCCCAACAGACACAGGCAGGATTCAGGGCAGGGGCTGAAGAACAGCAGAATTGCAATTGCCATTCCAGCACGCTGTCAGGGTGCACTGGAACGTGGTGTCATTTACTTCAGAGGTGTTTTCTGTATGTGAGAGAGAAACATGGGGATAACACAGACAGACACAAGCTTCAAATTCAAGGAGCTGAGGTTCACCCACGTGAGCGATTCCTCAAGTTCAGAGGAATGATGGAACTAATAGATTCCACAGGAATCATTGCATTCCTAAAGAAGGGAAAACGGGGTGCTTGCCAGTCATGTCCAAACCCCACAAAGCTGCCATGTAGAGAAGGTGGGTATTTTCCCTGTGGTAATAACAGGGGAATGATAAGCAAAAGCACGGGCAGAGATTATGCTATTTATAAAGGGAGGGCCAGACCCCCAACAGCTGGGGTCACACACCAGACAGTCTGATACTCTGGTTTAAAGAACCCAAGTATCTATGTAACTGTGTCACATAATACAATGTAATTAATGAAGTTAAATAATAAAAAAAAAAAAGAAGGAGGGGGAAAAAAATAAAAAAATAAATAAAAAATAAAATGGAAACTGGCAGGAAATGTCGGAACCTGGTGCTCATAGCAGAAAGACAAGATAAAGAGAGGGGTGCTTCACAAATACTAACATACTTGCATAACATATAAAGGCCTAATATACCTGCCTGAGGGGGAACCTCTCACGGAGGCCCCAGCAGAGATTGAGAAGGATTCCGAGGGGGACCCTCGGGCTGAGGACCCAGCAGAGGGGTTCCTGAGTGGGACCCTCTCACTGAGGACACAGCACAGAGAGAGGGGAGGTCCCAGGGGGACTCTCGCTGAGGCAAGAGCAGAGGGGGTCCCAAGAGGGACCCTCTCGCTGAGGCCCCAGCAGAGAGGGAGGGTCGTCCGAGGAGAAACCTCTTGCTGATGCCCCAGCAGAGGGGGTCCCGAGGTGGTCCCTCTCTCGCTGAGGCCCCAGGAGAGGTGGTGCTCAGGGGGACCCTCTCGCAGAGGACCCAGCAGAGAGGTAGTGGGACTCATGGGTTCCTCTCACTGAGGCCCCAGAAGACGGGGTCCTGTGGGAGACCCTCTGGCTGAGTCTCTAACGGAGAGAGGGTCGGGCTCTGATGATCTCTCTCGATGAGGCCCAGGCAGAGAGAGAGATTGGGGTCTGGGAGGACCCTCTCGCTGAGGCCACAGCAGAGCGGGTCCTGAGTGGAATCCTCTCACTGAGGCCACAGCATTGAGATAGGAAGGGTCCGAGAGGGACACTCTCGCTGAGGCTCCAGCAAAGGGGGTCCCGAGTGGGACCCTCCTGCTGAGCCATCAACAGAGAGGGAAGGAGGCTCCGGGGGTCCATCTCGCTGAGGCTCCAGCAAAGGCGGTCCCGAGTGGTACCTTCTCGCCTAGGCCCCAGCAGAAAGGTTAGGTGGCTCCGGGTGTCCCTCTAGCTGGGGCCCAAGCAAAGGGGGTCGCCGGGGTTCCCCCTCGCTGAGGCCCCAGCAGAGGGGGTCTCAAGGGGGATCCTCTCGCTGAGGCCCCAGCAGAGAGGCAGGGTTTGCCAGGGTTCCCCCTCACTGAGTCCCCATCAGAGGGGGCCCCGAGGGGGTCTCTCTCGCTGAGGCCCCAGGAGAGGTGTTCCCCAGGGCGACCCTCTTGCAGAGGACCCAGCAGAGAGAGTGTGGGACTCAGGGGTCTCTCTCACTGAGGCCCCAGAAGACCGGGTCTTGAGGGGGACCCTCTGGCTGAGTCCCCAACACAGAGAGGCTTGGGCTCTGAGGATCTCTCTCGCTGACACCCCAGCAGCAAGGAAGGGGTCGCCGGGGTTCCCACTAGCTGAAGCCCAGGT
Source organism: Ochotona princeps (assembly GCF_030435755.1). NCBI lineage: Eukaryota > Metazoa > Chordata > Mammalia > Lagomorpha > Ochotonidae > Ochotona > Ochotona princeps. The sequence continues at coordinate 48,542 of NW_026697410.1, read as the reverse complement.
AGAGAGAGAGGGGGGGTCTGAGGAGGACCATCTCGCTGAGACCCAGGCAGAGGGGCTCACGAGATGGACCATCTTGCAGATGCCCCAGCAGATAGGGAGGGGATGGGGGGCCAGGGTCCCTCACACTGAGGCCCCAGCAGAGTGGGTCCCGAGCAGGACCTTCTCGCTGAGGCCCCAGCAGTTAGAGAGAGAGAGAGAGAGAGAGAGAGAGAGAGAGGGAGGGGCAGCCGATGGTCCTTCTCCTTGAAGCCCCAGCAGACTGGGTCCTGAAGGGGAACCTCTTGCTGAGGCCCGAGCAGCGAGGAAGGGAGGGTCCGAGGGGGACCTTCTCCCTGAAGCCCCAGCAGAGTGGGTCTCAAGGGGGACCCTCTTGCTGAGGCCCCAGCAGAGGAGGTCCCAAGGTGGACGATCTTACTGTGGCACCAGCAGAGGTGATCCCAAGGGAAAACCTCTCGCTCTGGACCCAGCAGAGGGGGTTGCGAGGGGGACCCTCTCTCTGCGGCCCCAGCAGCGAGGGAGGGGAGCACCGGGGTCCCTTTCGCTGAGGCCCAGCAGAGGGGCTCCAGAGTGTGACCCTCTTGTTGAGGCTCCAGCAGAGACAGAGGGGTTATATGAGAGGGGTACCCTCTTTCTGAGGCCCGAGAACATGGGGTCCCGAGGGTTACCTTCCTGCTGAGGCTCCAGCAGAGAGGGAGGGCGCGTCCAAGGGGGACGCTCTCACTGATGTCCTAGCAGAGATGGAGGGGTGTCCGGGGGTTCATCTCGCTGAGGCCCCAGCAGTTAGGGAGGGGGGCACTGGGAGACCCACTCGCTTAGGCCGCAAAAGACGGGGTCCCGAGGGGGACCCTCTCTCAGAGGCCCCAGCAGAGATAGAGGCTCTGGATGGGAGGGTCCCTCTCACTGAGGCCCCAGCAAAGAAAGGGTCCCTCTCACTGAGGCCCCAGCATACAGGGGTCCCGAGGGGGATATCTTACTGTGGCCCGAGTAGAGGTTGTCCCAAGTGGGACCCTCTCGCTGAGGCCCCATCAGTGAGGAAGGGACGGTGAAGGTGACCCTCACCCTGAGGCACCAGCAGATAAGGAGGGGGCTCCGCGGGTGCGTCTCGCTGAGGCCCCAGCACAGGGGGTCCTGAGGGGTATATTCTCACTGAGGACCCAGCAGAGAGGGTAGGTGGCACCAGGGGTCCCTCTCGCTGAGGCCCCAGTAGAGGGATTCCAGAGGGGGACCCTCTCGCTGAGGCCCCAGCAGCAAGAGAGGGGTTGCCAGGGGTCCCTCTAGCTGAAGCCCAGGCAGAGGGGCTCCAGAGGGTAACCCTCTCATTGACGCTCCAGCAGAGACGGAGGCGGTGTCCGAGGTGGACCCTCTTCCTGAGGCCCAGCAGAGGGGCCCTGAAGGGTACCTTCTCGCTGAGGCTCCAGCAGAGAGGGAGGGGGCGCAAGAGGGGGACCCTCTCACTGAGGCCCCAGCAGAGATGGAGGGGAGCTGGGGTCAGTATCACTGAGGCCCTAGCAGCGAGGGAGGGTGCTCTGGGGGTCACTCTCGCTTAGGCCCCAGCAGGCGGGGTCCCGAAAGGGACCCTCTCTCAGAGGCCCAAGCAGAGATTGAGTCTCTGGCTGGGAGGGTCATTCTCGCTTAGGCCCCAGCAGAGAAAGGGTCCCTCTCGCTGAGGCCCCAGCAGAGGTTGTCCCGAGTGGGACCCTCTCACAGAGGCCCCAGCAGAGAGAGGGAGGGTCCGAGGAACACGCTCTCACAGAGGCCCCAGCAGAGGGGTTCCCCAGGGTGACCCTCTCACTGAGGCCCCAGCAGCTAGGTAGGTGGGCTGTGGTGGTCCCTCTTGCTGAGTCCCCAGCAGTGGAGTCCCGAGCAGGACCCTCTCGCTGAGGCCCCAGCAGAAACAGAGACAGAGAGGAGGACAAGGGTCCCTCTCGCTGAGGCCCCAGCAGAATGGGTTCGGAGTGGGACCCTCTCGCTGAGGCACCAGCAGCGTGAGGGTTACTCTTGCTGAGGCCCCAGCTGAGGGTGTCCCAAGGGGGACACCCTCGCTGAGGTCCCAGCAGACAGAGATGGGTGGTCTGAGGGGGACCCTCTCGCTGAGGCCCCAGCAGAGGAGGTACCAAGGTGGACAATCTCGCTGAGGCCCCAGTACAGGGGGTCCCGAGTGGTCTCTTTTGCTGAGGCCCCAGCAGTGAGGGAGGAGTCACCAGAGGTCCCTCTCGCTGAGGCCCCAGCAGAGGGGGTCCCTAAGGGGTCCCTCAGTGAGGCCCCAGCAGAGAGAGGGGGCGAGGGTCCCACTCCCTGAGGCCCCAGAAGAGAGAAGTGGGGGTCCAAGTGCTAACTTCTCTCTGGGCCCCAGCTAAGAGAGAGAAGGGGGGTGGTAAGTGTCCCTCTCGCTGAGGCCCCAGCAGAGGGGGTCCCTATGGAGACCCTCTCGCTGAGGACCCCAGCAGCGAGGGAGGGGGCACTGGGGAACCCTCTTGCTGAGGCCCCAGTAGAGGGTGTCTCAAGGGAGTTCCTCTCGATGAGGCCCCAGCAGAGATGGAGGGGGTATCCGAGGGGGACCCTCTTCCTGAGGCCTGAGGAGAGGGGGTCCCGAGGGGTACCTTCCTACTGAGGCTCCAGCAGAGATGGAGGGGTGCTCGGGGGTTCATCTCGCTGAGGCCCCAGCAGCTAGGGAGGGGGGCTCTGGGGGTCCCTCTCGCTGAGGAGGCAGCAGAGTGGGTCCCCAGGGTGACCCTCTCGCTGAGGTCCCAGCAGAGAGAAAGGGGGGTCTGAGAAGGAACCTCTCGCTGACCCCAGCAGAGGGGGTTCCGAGGGGTACTTTCTCGCTGAGGTTCCAGCGAAGAAGGAGGGGGATCCCGCTGGGGACCCTCTCGCTGTGGCCCCAGCAGAGATGGAGGGGTGCTTGGGAGACCTTCTCGCTTAGGCCGCAGCAGCAGAGGGGGGCGCTGGGGGACCCTCTCGCTGAAACCCCAGCAGAGGGGGTCTCAAGGGAGTCCCTCTCGATGAGGTCCCAACAGATGGGATCCCGAGGGGACCGTCTCGCTGAGGCCCCAGCAGAGAGAGAGAGAGAAAGGGAGTGGTTGTGAGTCCTTCTCGCTGACGCCCCAGCAGAGAGAGGGGAGAAAGGGGGTGGTTGTGAGTCCATCTCACTGAGGCCACGGCGTCGAGTGAGTGGGGCTCTGGGGTTCCTCTCGCAGAGGACCCAGCAGAGAGGTAGTGGGACTCAGGGGTCCCTCTCACTGAGGCCCCAGAAGACGGGGTCCTGAGGGGGACCCTCTGGCTGAGTCCCCAACAGAGAGAGGGTTGGGCTCTGATGATCTCTCTCAATGAGGCCCAGGCAGAGAGAGAGGGGTGTCTGGGGGGACCATCTTGCTGAGGCCAGAGCAGAGAGGGTCCCGAGTGGAGTCCTCTCACTGAGGCCACAGCATTAAGAGAGGAGGGTTCCGAGGGGGACACTCTCGCTGAGGCTCCAGCATAGACGGTCCCGAGTGAGACCTTCCTGCTGAGGCATCAACAGAGAGGGAAGGGGGCTCTGGGGGTCCATCTCGCTGAGGCCCCAGCAAAGAGGGTCCCGAGTGGTCCCTTCTCGCCTTGGTCCCAGCAGAGAGGTTAGGTGGCTCCGGGTGTCCCTCTAGCTGAGGCCCAAGCAAAGGGGGTCACCGGGGTTCCCCCTCGCTGAGGCCCCAGTAGAGAGGGAGGGGTCGCGAGGGTTCCCCCTCACTGAGTCCCCATCAGAGGGGGTCCCGTGGGGGACACTCTCGCTGAGGCTCCAGCAGAGGGGTCCCGAGTGGTCCCTTCTCGCCTAGGCCCCAGCAGAGAGGTTAGTTGGCTCCGGGTGTCCCTCTAGCTGAGGCCCAAGCAAAGGGGGTCACCGGGGTTCCCCTTCGCTGAGGCCCCAGCAGAGGGGGTCCCAAGGGGGATCCTCTCGCTGAGGCCCCAGCAGAGAGAGAGGGGTCACCAGGGTTTCCCCTTCTGATTCCCCAACAGAGGGGGTGCCGAGGGGGTCCCTCTCGCTGAGGCCCCAGCAGAGGGGGTTCCCAGGGCGACCATCTCGCGGACGACCCAGCAGAGTGAGTGTGGGACTCAGGGTTCCCTCTCACTGAGGCCCCAGAAGACGGGGTCTTGAGGGGGACCCTCTGGCTGAGTCCCCAACACAGAGAGAGGCTTGGGCTCTGATGATCTCTCTCGCTGAGGCCCCAGCAGAGAGTGTAGTTTGCAGCGGGGCTCCCTCTCTCTGAGGCCCCAACAGAGGGATTCCAGAGGCGGACCCTCTCACTTCGGCCCCAGCAGCAAGGAAGGGGTCGCCGGGGTTCCCACTAGCTGAAGCCCAGGTAGAGAGAGAGGGGTGTCCGACGAGGACCATCTCGCTGAGACCCAGGCAGAGGGGCTCACGAGATGGACCATCTTGCAGATGCCCCAGCAGATAGGGAGGGGATGGAGGGGGGGCCAAGGGGCCCTCTTGCTGAGGCCCCAGCAGAGTGGGCCCCAGGGGACCGGCTCTTGCGGCTCATTTGGAGAGTGAATCATCGGACAGAAGATCTTTCTCTCTGTCTCTTCTCCTCTCTGTATATCTGACTTTGGAATAAAATACATAAATCTGTTTAAAAAAAAAAAGGTAGGGCAGCATCGGGCACCCTCGTGGCCACCAGGACTCACTGCAGGATGCTCATCCAAGGCTCTCCTGACAAATCATTGGAAGCACCCCAACTCAGAGAGGCATTTGCTCTCAAGGACACTGTTTTTAGAGCTTGCACACGAGTCCCATGACGGAAGCCATATGCATGCCCTGGGGGTCTGCACTGACAGCTAAAAGCAGTCTAGAGTCACAGCACAGCACACAGCATGCTCCCTCGCAGGAGGCCAGCAGCTTTCTGTCTTTTCCTTCCTCCCTCCTGCCTCCCTCTGTCCTCTTTTCTTGGAAGCACAGAGGAACAGAGAGGGAGAGACAGAATCTTGCTTGCATCTGCTGGCTCACATCCCCAAGGACCACCACCAGAGCCAGCTGTGGCTGGGTCAGGACAAGCCCAGGAACCAGGAGCTCCCTCCAGATCTCCCAAAGGGGCACAGGGGCACACGGGCACAGGGGCACAAGCCCCTGCAGCATCCTCCGCTGCTCTCCCAGGAGGATCGGCAGGGAGCTGGACTGCAGGGGATGCAGCCAGGATTTGAAGCAGCACCCGTACAGGCCATCCACCTGGCAGGCTGAGGCTTGACCCACTGGGACAATGCCCTGCACCACACCACACCACACCACACCACACCACACACAACACACACCACACCACACCAATCCTTGCTGGACCCTTCAGCAGCTCCTTCACCAGGCTGCTGAAGGCACCTGTCCCCCTGGCTTGCACAACTTATGCCGTTCCGTGCTGTGAGAGCAGCCAGTACAGACAAGGGATCCAGGCATGTTGCTACTCTACCTGTCCTGGGGAGAAGGACCTCTGTGAAGAACAGATGTCAGCTGTTGGGATGTCTTGTGGAAGATGGCACTTCAGCGGCAGCCGACGGTCCACAGCTGACCAGCAGGAGGAAGAGTCTTGAATCCAGAAGGATCCATGGAGGAGGGTGAAGCACTTCCTGGTCAACAAGAGGGCAGCAGCATCTGGCTGGAGGCTGTGAGGCCAAATTCCTGCCTCCAAAGCACATGACAGGGATGGCTGACCCCTCAAGTGCTAGCTAGAGATAGGAAAGGCAGCTTTGTGCACCCTGTTGTGTGCAGGAAGCACAGGCCCTGAAAGCCCTACCTTGTGCGGGCCTTGGTGGCTACCCGGCCATCATCATATGTGCTGGGCAGCAGGGCTGCATGTTGCAGGGTGCTTTCTTTAGCAGCTAGGGCCTGAGACTTCCTATTGCAGATGGCTGGTGACCTCTGGTGCCTACTTGCCCATCCACCTGGCTCCTGGCTTAGGAGCCCACATGCCCAGACACCACTCAGCTAGGCCAAGGTAGGCCGAGTAGTGTATCACCCTAACCACCACCCAACACATGCAAAAATACATGAAGCCGGGGCCCATCAGCATGGCCTAGTGGCCAAAGTCCTTGCCTTGAACGCGCCGGGATCCCATATGGGCACCGGTTCTAATCCTGGCTGCTCCACTTCCCATCCAGCTCCCTGCTTGTGGCATGGCAAAGTAGTCGAGGACGGCCCAAAGCTTTGGGACCCTGCACCCACATGGAAGAGGTTCCAAGTTCCCAGCTTCGGTTTGGCGTGCACCAGCCATTGTGGCTCACTTGGAAAGTGAATCATTGGACGGAAGATCTTTCTCTCTGTCTCTCCTCCTCTCTGTATCTCGGACTTTGGAATAAAAAATAGGTCCATGAAGCCCTCTTGGCAGCCCATCAAGGAACTGCTCCACTTGCCAAAGAATTCCCGGAGCCTGCATCTCAGGGTGCTCTGCGAGGAATGTGGGTGGCGGTAAGGTTTCCCGGAACCTCATCTGGCCAAGAACAACCCCAGTGGGCTGGTGTTTAACACCAGCTCTCAGAGGGCTCTGAGGACGCAGGCATGGGACTCCAGCTCCCTGAGGGCCTGTGGGCATGGTGACATAGGACACCACCTACCAGAGTTCTTTAAGTGCCTTGCTCTTAAAGGCACCCTGACACTTCCTATCACAGAGGCCTGGGCTGATGCTAGGCCCCAAACGTCCTCCTCCCTCCCGGGCTTTGGTATGTGGGCTGTTCGGCCTTGGAACCCTGATCTTTCAACAGCATGTGTACCAGAATACTGTCCGGGACACCCACCTCACCCTAGGATGGCTAGGGTTGGACTGTCTAGTGGTCAGAAGGCCTGAGCCCACCAGGGGTAGAAAGGGCAGCTTGGGGCCCAGTGCCATAGCCTAGCAACTAAAGTCCTCGCCTTGGACGAGCCGGGATCCCATATGGGTACCGGTTCTAATCCTGGCTGCTCCACTTCCCATCCAGATCCCTGATTGTGGCCTGGGAAAGCAGTCGAAACGGCCCAAGAATTTGGAAACTTGCACCCACATGGGAGATCTAGAAGAGGCTCCAGGTTCCTGGCTTTGGATCGGCATGCACCAGCCATTGTGGCTCACTTGGGGAGTGACTCATCGGACGGAAGATCTTCTTCTCTGTCTCTCCTCCTCTCTGTATATCTGACTTTGGAATAAAATAAATAAACCTGAAAAAAAAAATGGAAAAGAAAAGAAAAGAAAAAAAGAAAAGAAAGAATGGCGGCTTTGGGCGCCCTCTCGTGGCCACCAGCACTCAGCGCAGGACGCTCATCCAAGGCTCTCCAGCATGGATGAAGGTCCTCTGCTGCAGGACCCAGCAGGAAGGAGCGTCCTCTGCTGGCAGACCCAAAAAGAGAGGAGGGTCCTCTGCTGCAGGACCCCAGCAGAAAAGAGGGTCCTCTACTGCCGGACGCCAGAATAGAGGAGGATTCTCGGATGTCGGACCCAACAGAGAGGAGGGTCTTCTGGTGCTGGATCCTAGCAGAGAAGAAGGTCCTCTGGTGCTGGAACTCAGCAGAGAGGAGGGTGCTCCGCTTCTGGACCCCAGCGGAGAGGAGTTTCCTCTGCTGCTGGGCCACAGCAGACGACGAGGCTTCTCTGGTGTTGCACTACAGCAGACAGGAGGGTCCTCTGTTCCCAGACCCCAGCAGAGATGAAGGTCCTCTGTTGCTGGACCCATGCAGAGAGGGGGGTCCTCTGGTGCCGGGCCCCAGCAGCAGTTGAGGGTCCTGTGCTGCAGGACCCATGCAGAGAGGGGGGTCTTCTGGTGCCGGAACCCAGCAGCAGAGGAGGGTAATCTGGTACCAGACGCCAGCAGGGAGGTGGTTCCTGTGGTGCCGGACACCAACAGAGGGAGGTTCCTCTGCTGCTGGACCCCAGCAGTGAGGAGGGTCCTCTGATGCTGGTCCAATTAGAGAGGGGCGTCATCTGGTTCCAGGCCCCAGCAGAGGGGAGGGTACTCTGATGCCGAACACCTGCAGCGGAGGGAGGTCTTCTTCTGCTGTACCCCATCAGAGAACAGGGTCCTCAGCTGCCCGTGCCCAGCAGGAAGGAGTGTCTTCTGGAGCCTGACCCCAGCAGAGAGGTCCTCTCCTGCTTCCTCTCTTTGGTGTTCAGCAGGATATGAGGGTCCTTGGCTGCTGGACTCCAGCAGAGAGAAGGGTCCTCTGCAGCATTTTACTTGCTGGATCCTAGCACAGACGAGGGTCCTCATGTGCTAGACCCAGCAGAGAGGAACGTCATATGGTGACGACCCCAGGCAGAGAGGTGGGTCCTCTGCTGCTTCCTGTTTGTTTTGGCAGAGCAGAGGAGTGTCCTCTGGTGCTGGATCACAGAAGAGAGGAGGGTTCTCTGCTGCTTCCTCCCTGCTGGGGTCCAGGAGAGGTGGTCCACTGCTTCCGGACCCCAGCAGTGAGTGGGTCCTATGCTCCTGGAACCCAGCAGAGCGAAGGGACCTCTGTTGCTGGACCCCAGCAGAAGAAGCGGGTTCTCTGCTCCCCGACCACAACAGAAGAGGAGGGTCCTCTGCTGCGGCCTCTCTTTGAAGTCCATGAGGAAACGAGGGTCCTTTAGAACTTCTTCTCTGCTGAGGTCATGCAGCATAGGAGGGTCATCTTCTGCAGGGGTTCAGCAGGAGAGGAGGGTCCTCAGCTGCTGGAAGCAAGGCAAAGTGGAGTGTCCACTGCTGCCAGACCCCAGCAGGGAAGTGGGTCCTCTGCAGCGGTACCCCAGCAATACAGGAGTGTTATCTGCTGCCGGACCCCAGTAAAGAAGAGGGTCTTCTTCTGCTGGACCCCAGCAGAGAGGAGGGTCCTCTGTTGCTTCGTCTATGCTGGACACTCGCAGTGTGGAGAGTCCTCTGGTGCTGGACCCCAGCAGAGAGGAGAGTACTCTACTGCTGGACTCCAGCAGAGGACGGTCTTCTGCTGATTCCTCTCCACTGGGGTCCAACGGAGAGGAGGGTCCTATTTTTCTGGACCCCAGCAGTAGAGTAGGACCCTCTGCTGCCCGACCCCAGCAGAGGGGTGTTCTCTGGTGCCGGATCCCTGCAGAAGAGGAAAGTTTTCTGCTGCCGGACCCAGCAGAGAGGATGGTCCTCTGCTGCCGGATGCCAGCAGAGATGAGGGTCCTCCTCTGGACTCCAGCATAGAGGAGGGTCCTCTGCTGCTTCTTCTCTGTTGGACCCCAGCAGAGAGGCGGATCCTCTGGTGATGGACCTTAACAGAGATTAGGGTCCTCTACTGCTGTACCCCAGTAGAGAGGATGGTCCTCTGCTGATTCCTCTCTGATGGGGTCCAACGGAGAGGAGTGTCTTATGCTGCCGGACACCAAAAGCAGAGGATGTTCATCTGCTGCTGGACATCAGCAGCAGATGAGGGTCTTCTGTTGCCGGACCCCAGCAGAGAGGAGGGTACTCTATTGTTGTACCTCAGCAGAGAGGATTGTCCTCTGCGGCTTCCTCTGTGCTGGGGTCCAGCAGAAATGAGGGTCTCTGATGCTGGACCCCAGAAGAGAAGAGGGTCTTATGCTGCTTTATCTCTGTTATGTTCCTTCAGCAGAGGAGGTTCCTCTGCTGTCGAAATCCAGCAAGAAGGAGAATCCTCTGCTGCCAGAACACAGCAGGAACGAGGTTCCTCTGTTGCCGGACCCCAGCAGCAGAAGAGGGTCCTCCACTGCTGAACCCCAGCAAGGAGGTGGGTCCTCGGCTGCCAGGCCCCAGCAGGGAGTAGGGTCCTCTGTTGCCAGACCCCAGCAGAGAGGAGTGTTCTCTGCTGCGAGACCCCAGCAGAGAGCATGGTCCTCTGCTGCCGGAACACAGCAGAAGAGGGGGTTCCTCTGCCACATCCTCTCTTTGGGGTCGAACAGGAGTTGAGTGTCCTCTGTACTTCCTCTCTGCTGGGGTCCAGCAGCAGAGGAGGGTCCTATGCTGCAGGTGTCCTGCAGGAGAGTAGGAACTCTGCTGCTTAAACCCAGCAGAAGTGGTGTGTCATCTGCTGCAGGACCCCAGCAGAGTGGAGGTTCCTGTGCTGTTTCCTCTGGTGCTGGACCCCAGCAGAGAAGAGGGTCCTCTTGTGCTAAACCCATGCAGAGAGGGGGTCCTCTGGTGCTGGACCAGAACAGCAGAGGGTGGTCCTCTGCTGCCAGACCGCAGCAGGGAGGAGGGTCCTCTGCTTCTGGACCTCAGCAGCAACGATGGTCCTCTGCTGCTGGACCCCAGTACAGAGGAGGGTCCTCTGCTGCCGGAAACCATCAGAGAGGCAGCTCCTTTGCTGCTACCTCTCTGCTGGGGTCCAACAGAGTGGAGGGTCTTCTGTTTCCAGACCCCAGCAGCAGAGCAGGGAGCTCTGGTGCTGGAAAACAGCAGGGAGTAGGGTCCTCTGCTGCCGGCACCATCAGCAGAGGTGGGTCCTCTGGTGCCGGAACCAAGCTACAGAGGGGGGTACTCTGATGCTAGACCCCAGCAGCAGTGGAGGGTCCTCTGGTGCTGTCGGACCCCAGCAGAGAGGAAGCAGCAGAGGACACGCCTCTCTGCTGGGGTCCTACAGAGTGAAGGGTCCTCTGCTACCAGACCCCAGCAGCAGTAGAGCATCCTCTTCTGCCGTAAACCAGCAGGGAGAATGGTTCTCTGCTGCCAGTCCCAGCAGCAGAGGAGGGTCTTCTGGTGCCGGACACCAGCAGCAGAGGGGGGTGTCTCTGGTGCGGGACCACAGCAGAGCGTAGGGTACTCTGCTGCCGGACCCGAGCAGAGAGCAGGGTCCTGCGCTGCAGGATCCCAGAAGAGAAGGAGGTTCCTCTCGTGCTAGACCCCAGGAGAGGAGGGTGCTCTGCTGGGGGACTCCAGCACATAGGAGGGTCGTCCTGTGCTGGACCCCAGCAGAGAGGGGTGTCATCTGGTGAAACACCCCAGCACAGAGAAAGATCCTCTGTTGCTGGACCCCAGCAGAGAGGGAGGTCCTCTAGTGCCAGACCCCAAAAGCAGAGGAGGGTCCTCTGCTGCCAGACCACAGTAGGGAGGAGTGTCCTCTGCTGTCTGACCTGAGCAGTAGAGGATTGAACTCTGGTGCCGGGCCCCAGCAGAGATGAAGGTCCTCTGCTGCTCGAGCAAGCTGAGAGGAGGGTCCTCTGGTGCTGGACCCCAGCAGAGAATGGTGTCCTCTGTTGATGGACCCCAGCAACAGAGGAGGGTTCTCTGTTGCTAGACCCCAGCAGAGTGTAGGGTGTTGTTGTGCCAGACCGCATCAGAGAGGAGGGACTTTGCTGCCGTACCAAGGCAGGGAGGAGGGTCCTCAGCTGCAGGAACCCAGCAGAAGGAGGGTTCTCTGCTGCCAGACCCCAGCAGCAGAGGGGGTCCTCTTTTGCCGGACCCTAGCATCAGAGGGGGGTCCTGTGCTTCCAGACACCAACAGCAGAGGGAGGAACTCTGCTGCTGGACCCCAGCAGAACATGGGTGTTGTCTGCAGCCAGAACCCAGCATAAGGAGTGTCATTTGCTACCAAGGCCCAGCAGGACAAGGGTGTCCTCTGGTACCGAAACCCAGCAGCAGAGGGGGGGTCTTTGCTGCCAGACGCAACCAGCATAAGGGGGTTCTCTGCTGCTGGAATCCAGCAGCACAAGGGGCTCTCTGCTGCCGGAATGCAGCAGAGAGGACTTCCTCTGCTGCCAAACATCAGGAGAGAGCATAAGGGGGTTCTCTGCTGCCGGACTCCAGCAGAGAGGACTTCCTCTCCTGCCGGACATCAGGAGAGAGGAGGGTCCTCTGCTGCAGGACGCCAGTAGAAGAGTAGGATCCTCTGTGTGTCCTCTCTTTGGGGTCCAGTAGGGAACAAGGTTCCTCTACAACTTCCCCTACGCTGTGGTCCAGCAGCAGAGGTGGGTCCTCTGCTGCAGGGGTCCAGCAGGAAAGGAGGGTCCTTTGCTGCTACCTCCCCACTGGGGTCCAGCAGCAGAGGTGGGTCCTCTGCTGCTGCACCCCAGCAGCAGAAGGCGGTAATCTGGTGCTGGACGCCAGCAGAGTGGAGAGTCCTCTGCCGCTGGACCCCAGTAGGAGAGGAGAGTACTTGGGTACTGCACCACAGCAGAACAAGGTGTTCCTCTGGTGCCAGACCCTAGCAGCAGAGGGGAGTTCTCTGCTGCAGGAACCCAGCAGAAGGAGTGTTCTCTGGTGCCAGACCCCAGGAGCATACGGAGGTCCTCTGGTGCTGGACCCCATCAGCAGAGGGGGATCTTCTGGTGCCGGACGCCAGCAGCAGAGGAGGGTCCTCTGGTGGCAGAGGACCCCAGCAGAGAGGGTTGTCATCTGGTTTCAGACAACAGCAGCAGTGGTGGATGCACTGCTGCTGTACCCAGCAGAGAGGGTGGTCCTCTGCCACCTGACCACACCTGGGAGGAAGGCCCTCTTGCCTCTGGAACCCAGCAGGGAGGAGGGTCTTCTGGTGCCGCACCCCAGCAGCAGAGGAGGTCCGCTGGTGCCGGACCCGAGCAGCAGCAGAGGGTCCTCTGCTGAACGGACCCCAGCAGGGAGGAGGGTCCTCTGCTGCAGGAACCCAGCAGAAACAGAGTCCTCATCTGTCGGATCCCAGCCGAAGATTAGGGTCCTGTGCTTTGTCCTCTCTTTGGGGTCCAGCAGGAGATGAGTGTCCTCTGCAACTTCCTCTCTGCTGTGGTCCTGTAGCAGAGGAGACTCCTCTAGGCTGGGATTCAGCAGCTGAGAACCCTCCTCTCTGCTGTGTCAGGCAGGAGGCGACGCTGCTCTGCTGCTGGGATCTGACAGCAGGAGAGGAGGGTCCTCTGCTGCTGGAACAGGAAAGAAGAGGAGGGTCCTCTGCTGCAGGACTCCAGCTGAGAGGAATGTCCTCTGCTGCTTCCTTTCTGCTGCACCCCAGCGGAGAGAAGGGTCCTCTCATGCTAGACACCAACAGAGAAGATGGTCCTCTGCTGCTTCCTCTCAGCTGGGGTCCAGCAGAAGAGTAGGGTCATCTGCTGTTGGACGTAGCAGCAGTGGAGGGTCTTCTAATGCCGGGCCCCAGCAGAGAAGAGGGTATTCTGCTGCTCCACCCCAGCAGAGAGGAGGGTCCTCTTTTGCTGGACCCCAGCAGAGAGGGGTGTTCTCTGGTGCCCGACCCAAGCAGCTGAGGGGGTTCTCTTTTGCTGGACCTCAGCAGAGAGGGGGGTCCTTTGGTGCCTGACCCAAACAGCTGAGGGGGGTCCTCTGCTGCCGGACCACAGCAGTGAGGAGGGAGGACCTCCACTCCCGGACACAAGCAGAAGAGGGGGGTCTTCTGTTGCCAGACCCAACAGAAGAAGGATCCTTTGCTGCCAGACCCAGTAGCATAGAAGGGTCCTTTGGTGTCGGACCCCAAGAGCAGAGGGGGTTCTCTGCTGCGGGACCCCAGCAGCAGAAGGCGGTCCTCTGGTGCTGGACCCCAGCAGAGTGGATGGTCCTCTGCTGCCAGAACCCAGCAGAGGAGGGTCCTCTGCTGCCAGACCACCAGCAAGAGAGGGGGTCCTCTGGTGCCGGACCCCACCAACAGAGGAGGGTCTTCTGCAGCCAGACCACAGCAGGGAGGAGGGTTCTCTCATTCCGGACTTCAGCAGGGAAGATGGTCCTCTGCTGCCGGACTCCAGCAGCAGGGGAGGGTCATCTGGTACCACACCCGAGCAGCAGATGAGGGTCCTCTGCTGCCATATCCCTGCAGGGAGGAGGGTCCTCTGCTACCAGAACACAGCAGAAGGAAGGTCCTCTGCTGCCAGACCCCAGCAACAGAGGGGAGGGGTCCTCTGGTGCCAGACCTCAACAGCTGGGGGGGTCCTCTGGTGCCCGACCACAGCAGCAGAGGGAGGACCTCCACTCCCGGACACCAGCAGAAGAGGGCGGTCCTCTGCTGCCAGACCCAGTAGCAGAGGTGGGTCCTTTGGTGTCAGACCCCAAGAGCAGAGGGGGTTCTCTGCTGTCAGACCCCAGCAGCAGAAGGCGGTCCTCTGGTGCTGGACCCCAGCAGAGTGGAGGGCCCTCTGCTGCTCGACCCAAGCAGGAGAGGAAAGTCCTCTGGTACCGGACCATAGCAGCACAAGTGGTTCCTCTGGTGCCGGTCCCCAGCAGGGGGGGTCCTCTGGTGCTGGGACTCAGAAACAGTGAGGGATCCTCTGCTGCCAGAAACAGCAGCAGAGAGAGGACTTCTGATTCCAGACTCCAGCAGCAGAGGGGGTTCCTCTGCTGCAGGAAGCCAGCAGAAGGAGGGTTCTCTGCTGTAGGACACCAGGAGCATAGGGGAGTCCTCTGGTGCTGGACCCCAGCAACAGAGGGGGTCTTCTGTTGCCAGACGCTAGCAGCAGAGGAGGGTCTTCTGCTGCCGAACGCCATTAGAAAAGGGTCAGCTGCTGCTTCCTCTCTTTGGGGCCCAGTCGGGGACGAAGGTCCTCTTCAACTTCCTCTGTGCTGTGGTCCAGCACCAGAGGACCCTCCAGCACTCAGAGGGTCCTCTGGTGCTGGACCACAGTAGAAGAGTATTGTCCTCTGCAGTGTCCTCTCTTTGGGGTCCAGTAGGCAAAGAGGGTCCTCTGAAACTTCCCCTCTGCTGTCGTCCAGCAGCAGAGGACGGTCCTCTGCTGCAAGAGTCCAGCAGAGGAGGGTTCTTTGTTGCTACCTCTCCGCTGGGGTCCAGCAGCAGATGAGGGTCCTCTGCTGCTGGACCCCAGAAGCAGAAGGCAGTCCTCTGGTACTGGACCCCACCAGCAGGGGACGTTCCTCTGCTCCCGGACCACAGCAGTAAGGAGGGTCCTAGGCTTCCGGACCTCAGCAAAGAGGATCGTCCTCTGCTGCCGGAACTTTGAAGAAAAAGGTGGTCCTGTGCTGCCGGACGCCAGGAGAAGAGGGTCCTCTGCTGCTTCCTCTCTGCTGGGATCCAATAAATAGGCGGGTCCTCAGGTACTGGACCCCAGGAGACAGGAGGGTCCTCTGCTGTCTGACCCCAGCAGGGAGGAGGTTCTCTGCTGCCAAACAACAGCACAGAGGATAGTCCTCTTGTACCGGACCACTGCAGAGAGGAGGGTCCTCTGCTGCTGGAGCCAGCAGAAGAGGTGGGTACTCTGCTTCTGGACACCAGTAGAAGAGGAATGTCCTGTGCTGCGTCCTCTCTTTGGGGTCCAGCAGGGAGGAGGGTCCTCTGCTGCAGGGGTGCAGGGTCCTCTGCTGCCAAACCCCATTAGCAGAGTTTTCTCTACTGCCGGAAACCAGCAGAGAAGAGGGTCCTCCTCTTTGTCCTCTCTTAGGGGTCCAGCAGGAGACGAGTGTCCTCTGTAACTTACTCTCTGCTGTGGTCCAGCACCAGAGGCTGATCCTCGGAGGCAGGGGTCCAGCAGTAGAGGAGGATCCTCTGCTGTATGAACCCAGCAGCTGAGTAGCGTCCTCTGCTACTGGACCCCAGGAGTAAGGAGGGTCCCTGCTGCTCGACCCCAGCAGACACTAGGGTATTCTGGTTTCGGACCTCAGCAGAGAGGGGTGTCCTCTGGTGCCAGAGCCCAACAGAGAGGAGTGTTCTCTGCTGCCGCACCCCTTAGCAGAGGAGGGTCCTATGCTACCAGACCACAGCAGTGGAGTTTCCTCTACTGCTGGAACCCAGCAGAGAGGAGGGTCCTCCTCTTTGTCCTCTCTTAGGGGTCCAGCAGGAGACGAGTGTCCTCTGTAACTTACTCTCTGCTGTGGTCCAGCAGCAAAGGATGGTCCTCGGAGGCAGGGGTTCAGCAGTAGAGGAGGACCCTCTGCTGCTGGAACACAGCAGAAGAGGAAGGTCCTCTGCTGCGGGACCCCAGCTGAGTAAAGGCTCCTCTTCTGCTTTCTCTGCTGTGCCACAGCAGAGAGGAGGGTCCTTTGCTGCTGGACCAAAGCAGAGTGTAGGGTCCTTTGCTGCTTCCTTTCTGCTGGGGTTCCTAAACAGAGGAGGGTGCTCTGCTACCGGACACAACAGCAGTGGAGGGTCCTTTGCTGCAGGACCACAGCTGGGAGGAGGGTCTTTCATACTAGTCCCCAGCAGAGGAGGATGGTCCTCTGCTGCCTGACCCCAGCCGGGAGGAGGGGCCTTTGCTGCCAGACCCCAGCAGAGAGGAGTCTTCTGATGCCGGACCCGAGCAGCAGAGGAGGTTCCTCTGATGCCGGAATAGAAGCAAACGAGGGGCCTCTGCTGTCGGACCCCAGATGGCAGGAGGGTCCTCTGCTGTATGAACCCAGCAGTAGAGCAGCGTCCTCTGCTGCTGGACCCCAGGAGTAAGGAGGGTCCCTGCTGCTCGACCCCAGCAGAGACTAGGGTACTCTGGTTTTGGACCTCAGCAGAGAGGTGTGTCCTCTGGTGTCGGACTCTATCAGCAGAGGATGGTCCTGTTCTGCCATACCCGAGAAGGCAGCAGGGTCATCTGCTGCCATACCATAGCAAGGAGGAAGGACCTTTGTGGCCGGACCCCAGCAGCAGAGTTGGGTCCTCTGGTACCCGACACGAGCAACCTACTAGGGTCTTCTGGTGCAGGACCTCAGAGGGGAGAAAGGTCCTCTGCTGCCAGACCTAGCAGCAGAGAGGGGTACTCTGGTTCCGGATCCTTGCAGCAGATTGGGTGTCCTCTGCTGCCAGACAATAGCAGCAAAGGGGGGTCCTCTGGTGCTGGAACCCAGCAATAGAGGGGGGTACTCTGCTGCCAGACAACAGAAGCATAGGGGGATCCTATGGTTCCAGAACCCAGCAAAGAAGGGGAGTCCTCTCCTGCTGGATCCCAACAGCTGAGGAATGTCCTCTAATATCAGACCCCAGCAGAGAGAAGGGTCCTCTGCTGCCAGACGCCATCACAAGATTAGGTCCTCTGCTGCGTCCATTCTTTGGGGTCCAGTATGGGACGAGGGCTCTCTGCAACTTCCTCTCTGCTGTGGTCCAGCAGCAAAGGAAGGCCTGTGCTGCAAGGGTGCAGCAGCAGCAAAGAGTCCTCTACTGTGGGACCCCAGCAGCAGAGCAGCATCCTCTGCTGCCAGACCGCAGCAGCAAAAGGGGATATGCTGCTGTTGGATAACAGCAGAAGCTAGTCTTCTGCTGACGGACGCCAGCAGCAGAGGGAGGTCCTATGCTGCCGGACCCCAGCAGCAGAGGGGGTTCCTACAGTACCGGATGCCAGCAGATGAGGGGGGTCCTCTGGTACCGAATCCCAACAGCAGAGGAAGGTCCTCTGGTGCCAGACCCCAGCAGTAGAGGAGTGTCCTCTGGGCCCGGAACCCAGCAGCATGGAGGTGGGTCCTCTGGTGTGGAACCCCAGGAGCAGAAGAGGATCCTCTGGTGCAGGACCACAGAAGAGAAGAGGGTCCTCCACTGCCGGACCCCAGTAGAGAGGAGGGTCCTTTGCTCCCAGACCTCAGCAAAGAAGAGGGTGCTCTGGTGCCGAACATCAGCAGAGAGTAGGGTCCTCTGCTGCTGTATCAAAGCATAGAAGAGGGTCATTTGCTGCCGGACTCCAGCAGACAGGAGGGACCCTGCTGCTAGACCCAAGTCCATCAGGGAAGAGTGTCCTCTGGTGCTGGACCCCAATAGGAGAGGAAGCTCCTATGCTCCCTGGCGCTAACACTGAGGAGGGACCTCTGCTGCCAGACCCCAGCAGAACAGGAGTGTCCTCTACTGCTTCCTCTGTTTGATGCCCACCCGGAGAGGAGTGTCCTCTGCAGCTTCCTCTCTGCTGGGGTACAGCAGAGAGGAGAGTCCACTGGTGCCGGACCCCAGCAGAAGAGGAGTGTATTCTCCTGTGTCATCTCCCTGGGGTGCAGCATGAGGTGAGGGTCCTCTGCAACTTCTTCTCTGCTGTGGTCTAGTAGCAGGGGAGCACCTCTTTACAAGGGTCCCGCAGAAGAGGAGGGTCATCTGCTGTTGGACCCCGGAAGGCAGGAGGTTCCCCGGCTGCCATACCCCAGCAGGGAGGAAAATCCTCTGCTGCCGGACCTCAGGAGCAGAGGAGGATCCTCTAGTGCCAGATACCAGGAGTAGAGGAGTGTCCTCTGCTTCCAGACCCCAGCATGGAGGAGAGTCCTCTGCTGCCGGAACCCAGCAGAGAGGAGGATTCTTTGCTACCAGAACCCAGCATCTGAGGGAAGTCCACTTGTGCAGGACCCCAGCAGCAGAGGAGGGTCATCTGCTTCCAGACCCCAGCAGGGAGGGGGGTCCTCTGTTGCCGGAACCCAGTTGAGAGGAGGGTCCTCTGCTGTCAGAAACCAGCAGGGAAGAGGGTCCTCTGCTGCCTGACCCCAGCAGGGAGGAGTCCTCTGCTGCCGGACCCCAGCAGAGAGCAGGGTTCTCTGCTTCATCCTCTCTTTGGGGTCCAGCAGGAGACGAGGATACTCTGCATCTTCCTCTCTGCTGAGATCCAGCTGCAGAGGAGGGTCCTCTGTGGCTGGACCACAGCATGGAGGAGGTATCTATGCTTCTACCTCTTTGCTACACCCCAACACTGTGGAAGTTCCTCTGCTGCCAAACAAGAACAGGTTGGAGGGTCCTTTGCTTTCGGACACCAGCAGAGAGGAAGGTCCTCTGCTGCTTTCTCTCTTTGTTGTCCAGTAGGGAGGAGGGTCCTCTGCTGCTTCCTCTCCGCTGGTGTCCAGGAGCAGGGAGAAGGGTCCTCTGTTGCTGGACCCTGCAGGGATTAGGGTCCTCTGCTGCCACACCCAAGCAGGGTGGAGGGTCCTCTGCTGCCGGTCCCCAGCAGAGAGGAGTGTTCTCTGCTGCAAGACCCCAGCAGAGAGCATGGTCCTCTGCTGCCAGACCCCAGCAGAAGAGGAGGTTCCTCTGCCACATCCTCTCTTTGGGGTCGAACAGGAGTTGAGTGTCCTCTGTACTTCCTCTCTGCTGGAGTCCAGCAGCAGAGGAGGGTCCTATGCTGCAGGTGTCCCGCAGGAGAGTAGGAACTCTGCCGCTTAAACCCAGCAGAAGTGGTGTGTCATCTGCTGCAGGACCCCAGCAGAGTGGAGGTTCATGTGCTGCTTCCTCTGGTGCTGGACCCCAGCAGAGAAGAGAGTCCTCTTGTGCTAGACTCCTGCAGAGAGGGGGTCCTCTGGTGCTGGACCAGAACAGCAGAGGGTGGTCCTCTGCTGCCGGACCCCAGTAGGAGAGGAGGGTCCTCTGCTGCAGGACGCCAGTAGAAGAGTAGGATCCACTGCATGTCCTCTCTTTGGGGTCCAGTAGGGAACATGGTTCCTCTGCAACTTCCCCTAGCTGTGGTCCAGCAGCAGAGGCGGGTCCTCTGCTGCAGGGGTCCAGCAGGAGAGGAGGGTCCTTTGCTGCTACCTCTCCACTGGGGTCCAGCAGCAGAGGTGGGTCCTCTGCTGCTGCACCCCAGCAGCAGAAGGCGGTAATCTGGTGCTGGACGCCAGCAGAGTGGAGAGTCCTCTGCCGCTGGACCCCAGTAGGAGAGGAGAGTACTTGGGTACTGCACCACAGCAGAACAAGGTGTTCCTCTGGTGCCAGACCCTAGCAGCAGAGGGGAGTTCTCTGCTGCAGGAACCCAGCAGAAGGAGTGTTCTCTGGTGCCAGACCCCAGGAGCATACGGAGGTCCTCTGGTGCTGGACCCCATCAGCAGAGGGGGATCTTCTGGTGCCGGACGCCAGCAGCAGAGGAGGGTCCTCTGGTGGCAGAGGACCCCAGCAGAGAGGGTTGTCATCTGGTTTCAGACAACAGCAGCAGTGGTGGATGCACTGCTGCTGTACCCAGCAGAGAGGGTGGTCCTCTGCCACCTGACCACACCTGGGAGGAGGGCCCTCTTGCCTCTGGAACCCAGCAGGGAGGAGGGTCTTCTGGTGCCGGACCCCAGCAGCAGAAGAGGTCCTCTGGTGCCGGACCCGAGCAGCAGCAGAGGGTCCTCTGCTGACGGACCCCAGCAGGGAGGAGGGTCCTCTG
Source organism: Ochotona princeps (assembly GCF_030435755.1). Taxonomy (NCBI): domain Eukaryota; kingdom Metazoa; phylum Chordata; class Mammalia; order Lagomorpha; family Ochotonidae; genus Ochotona; species Ochotona princeps. The sequence continues at coordinate 28,656 of NW_026697410.1, read as the reverse complement.
CTGCAGGAACCCAGCAGAAACAGGGTCCTCATCTGTCGAATCCCAGCCGAAGATTAGGGTCCTGTGCTTTGTCCTCTCTTTGGGGTCCAGCAGGAGATGAGTGTCCTCTGCAACTTCCTCTCTGCTGTGGTCCCGTAGCAGAGGAGACTCCTCTAGGCTGGGGTTCAGCAGCTGAGGACCCTCCTCTCTGCTGTGTCAGGCAGGAGATGACGCTGCTCTACTGCTGGGATCTGACAGCAGGAGAGGAGGGTCCTCTGCTGCTGGAACAGGAAAGAAGAGGAGGGTCCTCTGCTGCAGGACTCCAGCTGAGAGGAACGTCCTCTGCTGCTTCCTTTCTGCTGCACCCCAGCAGAGAAAGGTCTCTCATGCTAGACACCAGCAAAGAGGATGGTCCTCTGCTGCTTCCTCTCAGCTGGGGTCCAGCAGAAGAGTAGGGTCCTCTGCTGTCGGATGCAGCAGCAGTGGAGGGTCTTCTAATGCCGGGCCCCAGCAGAGAAGAGGGTATTCTACTGCTCCACCCCAGCAGAGAGGAGGGTCCTCTGGTGCTGGACCCCAGCAGAGAGGGGTGTTCTCTGGTGCCCGACCCAAGCAGCTGAGGGGGTTCTCTTTTGCTGGACCTCAGCAGAGAGGGGGGTCCTCTGGTGCCTGACCCCAACAGCTGAGGGGGGTCCTCTGGTGCCGGACCACAGCAGTGAGGAGGGAGGACCTCCACTCCCGGACACCAGCAGAAGAGGGGGGTCCTCTGCTGCCAGATCCAACAGAAGGAGGGTCCTTTGCTGCCAGACCCAGTAGCATAGAAGGGTCCTTTGGTGTCGGACCCCAAGAGCAGAGGGGGTTCTCTGCTGCCGGACCCCAGCAGCAGAAGACGGTCCTCTGGTGCTGGACCCCAGCAGAAGGAGGGTCCTCTGGTGCCAGAACCCAGCAGAGGAGGGTCCTCTGCTGCCAGACCACCAGCAAGAGAGGGGGTCCTCTGCTGCCGGACCCCACCAACACACGGGGGTCTTCTGCAGCCGGACCACAGCAGGGAGGAGGGTTCTCTCATTCCGGACTTCAGCAGGGACGATGGTCCTCTGATGCCAGACCCCAGCAGCAGGGGAGGGTCATCTGGTACCACACCCGAGCAGCAGATGAGGGTCCTCTGCTGCCATATCTCTGCAGGGAGGAGGGTCCTCTGCTACCAGAACACAGCAGAAGGAAGGTCCTCTGCTGCCAGACCCCAGCAACAGAGGGGGGGGGTCCTCTGGTGCCAGACCCCAACAGCTGAGGGGGGTCCTCTGGTGCCCGACCACAGCAGCAGAGGGAGGACCTCCACTCCCGGACACCAGCAGAAGAGGGGGAGTCCTCTGCTGCCAGACAAAGCAGAAGGAGGGTCCTTTGGTGTCGGACCACAAGAGCAGAGGGGGTTCTCTGCTGCCAGACCCCAGCAGCAGAAGGCGGTCCTCTGGTGCTGGACCCCAGCAGAGTGGAGGGTCCTCTGCTGGTGGACCTCAGCAGGAGAGGAGAGTCCTCAGGTACTGGACCATAGCAGCACAAGTGGTTCCTCTGGTGCCGGTCCCCAGCAGGTGGGGTCCTCTGGTGCCGGAACCAAGAAGCAGTGAGGGGTCCTCTAGTGCCAGAAACAGCAGCAGAGGGAGGACTTCTGATTCCGGACTCCAGCAGCAGAGGGGGTTCCTCTGCTGCAGGAACCCAGTAGAAGGAGGGTTCTCTGCTGTAGGACACCAGGAGCATAGGGGAGTCCTCTGGTGCTGGACCCCAGCAACAGAGGGGGGGTCTTCTGTTGCCGGACGCTAGCAGCAGAGGAGGGTCTTCCTCTGCCGAACACCATTAGAAGAGGGTCACCTGAAGTTTCCTCTCTTTGGGGCCCAGTCAGGGATGAGGGTCCTCCTCATCTTCCTCTGTGCTGTGGTCCAGCAGCAGAGGAGGGTCCTCTGGTGCTGGACCCCAGTAGAAGAGTAGGGTCATCTGCAGTGTCCTCTCTTTGGGGTCCAGTAGGCAATGAGGGTCCTTTGCAACTTCCGCTCTGCTGTCGTCCAGCAGCAGAGGACAGAGTCCAGCAGAGGAGGGTCCTCTGCTGCTGGACCCCAGAAGCAGAAGGCAATCCTCTGGTACTGGACCCCACCAGCAGGGGACGTTCCTCTGCTGCCGGACCACAGCAGAAAGGAGGGTCCTAGGCTTCTGGACCCCAGCAAAGAGGATCGTCCTCTGCTGCCGGAACTTTGCAGAAGAAGTTGGTCCTCTGCTGCCGGATGCAAGTAGAAGAGGAGGGTCCTCTGCTGCTTCCTCTCTGCTGGGATCCAATGAATAGGCGGGTCCTCAGGTACTGGACCCCAGGAGAGAGGAGGATCCTCTGCTGTCTGACCCCAAGAGGGGTGAGGTTCTCTGCTGCCAAACAACAGCACAGAGGATATTCCTCTGGTACCGGACCACTGCAGAGAGGAGGGTCCTCTGCTGCTGGAGCCAGCAGAGAGAGGTGGGTACTCTGCTTCTGGACACCAGTAGAAGAGGAATGTCCTGTGCTGCGTCCTCTCTTTGGGGTCCAGCAGGGAGGAGGGTCCTCTGCTGCAGGGGTGCAGGGTCCTCTGCTGCCAAACCCCAGTAGCAGAGGGGGGTTCTCTGCTGCCGGACCCCAACAGAGAGGAGTGTCCTCTGCTGCATCCCCTCTGCTGAGGTTCAATAGAGGAGGACCTCTGCTACCGGAACCCAGCTGCTTAGGAGGGTCTTCTGGTGCCGGACCCCAGCAGAATGGGGGTGTTCTCAGCTGCCGCACTCCTTAGCAGAGGAAGTTCCTATGCTGCCAGACCACAGCAGAGGAGATTCCTCTACTGCCGGAACCCAGCAGAGAGGAGGGTCCTCTTCTTTGTCCTCTTTTAGGGGTCCAGCAGGAGACGAGTGACCTCTGTAACTTACTCTCTGCTGTGGTCCAGCAGCAGAGGCTGATCCTCGGAGGCAGGGGTCCAGCAGTAGAGGAGGATCGTCTGCTGTATGAACCCAGCAGCTGAGTAGTGTCCTCTACTGCTGGACCCCAGGAGTAAGGAGGGTCCCTGCTGCTCGACCCCAGCAGAGACTAGTGTACTCTGGTACCGGACATCAGCACAGAGGGGTGTCCTCTGGTGCCAGACCCCAACAGAGAGGAGTGTTTTCTGCTGCCGCACCTCTTAGCAGAGGAGGGTCCTATGCTGCCAGACCACAGCAGAGGAGTTTCCTCTACTGCCGGAACCCAGCAGAGAGGAGGGTCCTCCTCTTTGTCCTCTCTTAGGGGTCCAGCAGGAGACGAGTGTCCTCTGTAACTTACTCTCTGCTGTGGTCCAGCAGCAGAGAATGAACCTCAGAGGCAGGGGTGCAGCAGTAGAGGAGGATCCTCTCTTGCTGCTGGAACACAGCAGAAGAGGAAGGTCCTCTGCTTCGGGACCCCAGCTGAGTAAAGGCTCCTCTTCTGCTTTCTCTCTGCTGTGCCACAGCAGATAGGAGGGACCTTTGCTGCTGGACCAAAGCAGAGAATAGGGTCCTTTGCTGCTTCCTTTCTGCTGGGGTTCCTAAGCAGAGGAGGGTGCTCTGCTACCGGACACAACAGCAGTGGAGGGTCCTCTGCTGCAGGACCACAGCTGGGAGGAGGGTCTTTCATACTAGTCCCCAGCAGAGGAGGAGGGTCCTCTGCTGCCTGACCCCAGCCGGGAGGAGGGGCCTTTGCTGCCAGATCCCAGCAGAGAGGAGTCTTCTGATGCCGGAATAGAAGCAAACGAGGGTCCTCTGCTGTCGGACCCCAGATGGCAGGAGGGTCCTCTGCTGTATGAACCAAGCAGCAGAGCAGCATCCTCTGCTGCTGGACCCCAGGAGTAAGGAGGGTCCCTGCTGCTCGACCCCAGCAGAGACTAGTGTTCTCTGGTTTCAGACCTCAGCAGAGAGGTGTGTCCTCTGGTGTCGGACCCCAGCAGCAGAGGATGGTCCTGTTCTGCGGTACCCGAGCAGGGAGGAGGGTCCTCTGCTGCCATACCATAGCAAGGAGGAAGGACCTTTGTGGCCGGACCCCAGCAGCAGAGTTGGGTCCTCTGGTGCCCGACCCGAGCAACCTACTAGGGTCTTCTGGTGCAGGACCTCAGAAGGGAGAAAGGTTCTCTGCTGCCAGACCACAGCAGCAGAGAGGGGTACTCTGGTTCCGGATCCTAGCAGCAGATTGGGTGTCCTCTGCTGCCAGACAATAGCAGCAGAGGGGGGTCCTCTGGTGCTGGAACCCATCAAAGAAGTGGAGTCCTCTCCTGCTGGATCCCAACAGCTGAGGAATGTCCTCTAATACCAGACCCCAGCAGAGAGAAGGGTCCTCTGCTGCCAGACGCCATCACAAGATTAGGTCCTCTGCTGCGTCCTTTCTTTGGGGTCCAGTATGGGACGAGGGCTCTCTGCAACTTCCTCTCTGCTGTGGTCCAGCAGCAAATGAAGGCCTCTGCTGCAAGGGTGCAGCAGCAGCAAAGAGTCCTCTACTGTGGGACCCCAGTAGCAGAGCAGCATCCTCTGCTGCCAGACCGCAGCAGCAGAAGGGAATATGCTGCTGTTGGATACCAGCAGCAGAAGCTAGTCTTCGGCTGATGGACCCAAGCAGCAGAGGGGGTTCCTACAGTACCGGATGCCAGCAGATGAGGGTGGTCCTCTGGTACCGGATCCCAGTAGACAGGAATGTCCTCTGGTGCCAGACCCCAGCAGTAGAGGAGTCAACTATGGGCCCTGACTCCAGCAGCATGGAGGTGGGTCCTCTGGTGTGGAACCCCAGGAGCAGAAGAGGATCCTCTGGTGCAGGACCACAGAAGAGAGGAGGGTCCTCCACTGCCAGACCCCAGCAGAGAGGAGGGTCCTTTGCTCCCAGACCTCAGCAAAGAAGAGGGTGCTCTGGTGCCGAACATCAGCAGAGAGTAGGGTCCTCTGTTGCTGTACCTCAGCAGAGAAGAGGGTCATTTGCTGCCGGACTCCAGCAGACAGGAGGGACCCTGCAGCTGGACCCAAGTCCATCAGGGAAGAGTGTCCTCTGGTGCTGGACCCTAGTAGGAGAGGAGGCTCCTATGCTCCCTAGCGCTAACACTGAGGAGGGACCTCTGCTGCCAGACCCCAGCAGAACAGGAGTGTCCTCTACTGCTTCCTCTGTTTGATGCCCGCCCGGAGAGGAGTGTCCTCTGCAGCTTCCTCTCTGCTGGGGTACAGCAGAGAGGAGAGTCCACTGGTGCCGGACCCCAGCAGAAGAGGAGTGTATTCTCCTGCGTCCTCTCCCTGGGGTGCAGCATGAGGGGAGGGTCCTCTGCAACTTCTTCTCTGCTGTGGTCTAGTAGCAGGGGAGAACCTCTTTGCAGGGGTCCCGCAGAAGCGGAGGGTAGTCTGCTGTTGGGCCCCGGAAGGCAGGAGGTTCCCCGGCTGCCATACCCCAGCAGGGAGGAAAATCCTCTGCTGCCCCCTCAGCAGCAGAGGAGGATGCTCTGGTGCCAGATCCCAGGAGTAGAGGAGTGTCCTCTGCTTCCAGACCCCAGCATGGAGGAGGGTCCTCTGCTGCCAGAACCCAGCAGAGAGGATTCTTTGCTACCAGAACCCAGCATCTGAGGGAAGTCCACTTGTGCCGGACCCCAGGAGCAGAGGAGTGTCCTCTGCTTCCAACCCCAGCATGGAGGAGGGTCCTCTGTTGCCGGAACCCAATTGAGAGGAGAGTCCTCTGCTGCCTGACCCCAGCAGGGAAGAGTCCTTTGCTGCTGGACCCCAGCAGAGAGCAGGGTTCTCTGCTTCATCCTCTCTTTGGGGTCCAGCAGGAGACGAGGATACTCTGCATCTTCCTCTCTGCTGAGATCCAGCTGCAGAGGAGGGTCCTCTGCGGCTGGACCACAGCATGGAGGAGGTATCTATGCTACTTCCTCTTTGCTCCAGCCCAACACTGTGGAAGTTCCTCTGCTGCCAAACAACAACAGGTTGGAGGGTCCTCTGCTGCCAGACCCCAGCAGAACAGGAGGTTCCTCTGCTGCTTTCTCTCTATGTTGTCCAGTAGGAGAGGAGGGTCCTCTGCTGCTTCCTCTCTGCTGGTGTCCATCAGCAGACGGAAGTCCTCTGCTGCTGAAATCCAGAAGGAGAGGAGGGTCCTCTGCTGCCAGACTCCCGCAGAGGGGAGGGTCCTCTATTGCTTCCTCTCTGCTGGAAACTAGCAGAGACAAGTGTCCTGTCGTGCTAGACCCCAGCAGAAAAAAGGGTCCTCTGCTGATGGACCAAAGAAGCTGAGGAGGCTCCATCGGTGCCAGACTCCAACAACAGAGGAGGGTCTTCTGTTCCGTACCGACGAAGCATAGGATGGTCCTCTGCTGATGGACCCCACCAGCAGAGGAGGGTCCTCTGGTGCCAGATCCCAGCAGCAAGGAGGGTCTTCTTCTACCGGACCCCAGAAGCAGAGTAGGTCCTGTGGTTCCAGACACCAGCTGCAGAGGAGGGTCCTCTGCGGCTGCTGGACCCCAGCAGCAGAGAGGAAGGACCTCTGATGATTCCTCTCTTCTGCGGTCCAGCAGCAGGGATGAGGGTCCTCTGTTGCTGGACCCTGCAGGGATTAGGGTCCTCTGCTGCCACACCCAAGCAGGGAGGAGGGTCCTCTGCTGCCGGTCCCCAGCAGGCAGGATGGTCCTCTGCTGCTGAACCCCAGCAGAGAGGAGGTTCCTCTGCTTGCGGATTCCGAAAAGTTTTCTGGGTACCTCATCTGCGAACCATCAGTGCTAGTCAGCTGGTGTGTAATTCCAGTCTCAGAGGGTCCATGGGCACGCTGACGTGGGACCCCAGATTCCACAGGGATTGGGGAATACTGAATTAGGATCGAGGTCCAAAAGGGCTCGTGGGTACACAGACATAGACCCCAGGTCTCACGGGGCCCATGGGCACACTGATGTGAGACTCCTGCTACCAGAGGGTCCGTGTGCACACTCACATGGGATTTCAGCTCCCATAGGGCTCGTGGGCTTACTGACTGGGACTCCAGGTCCCTCAGGGCCTCTGGGGACCGTGACGTGCAACTGCAGCTTCTAGTTCTCCTTGTGCTCTAGGTTCTACCTTGGTGAAGACAGACAACCACTACCTAGCACAGAGGCCTGGCCTGATGCAAGGCCACAAGCATCCTCCACCCCCTCCTGGTCCTTCATATGCGGCTGTTCGGCCTTGGAGCCCAATCTTCAAGGGACACATATAAAGGAATTCTGTCCGGGATTCCCACCTGACACTAGGATGGCTGGGGCTAGACCTTCTACTGCTCAAAATGCCTCAGCCAACCAGGGGTAGAAAGGGCAGCTTATGCGCCCTCTCATGGACAGCAGGACTCACTGCTGGACACTCCTCCAGGCTCTCCTGCACAAACAAGGGAAACAATCCCAGCCTAAGAGACATTCACTCTCAAGGACACTCTTTGGAGCGGTTGCACAGAAGTCCCAGGACAGAAGCCCTACGCATATCCTTGTCTGCATTGGCAGACAAAAGCAGTCTAGAGCCACAGCACAGCACACAGCACACAGCACACTCCCTGCCAGGAGGCCAATAGCAATCTCTCTCTTTCTGCCTTCTTGCCTGCCTGCCTGAATCTGTCCTGTTTGCTTGGAGCACACAGGAACAGAGAGGGAGAGAGAGAGCAATCTTTCTTGCATCTGCTCCCTCTCTTCCCCAGGGACCACCACCGGAGCTAGATATGGCTGACCCAAGACAAGCCCGGGAACCAAGAGCTTCCTCCACATGTCCCACAGGGGCACAGGGCCACAGGGGCACAAGACGCTGCGCCATCCTCCACTGCTCTCCCAGCACCATCGGCAGGGAGCTGGACTTCAGAGGATGCTGTCAGGTCTTGAAGCAGCACCCATACAGCTGAACTGCACACAAGCCTCACAGGCTGAGGCTTGACACTTTAGGACCCCTCCCCAACTACCAAAACCCGCACCACCCGACAACATCCCTTACCAGTTTCTTCAGCACCTCCTTCAACAGGCCGGTGAAAGTACCTGTCCCCCTTGCTGGCACAACTTTGGCTGTTCCGTGCTGAGACAGCAGCGGGCACCAACAAGGCATCCAGGCATGCTGCTACTCTACCTCTCCTGGTGAGAAAGCCTCTGTGGAGAAGACACGTCAGGTGTTGGGGTTTCTTGGTTCAGGTGGCACATCAGTGGCAGCTGATGGTTCACAGGTGGCCTGCAGGAGAAAGTGTCTTGAATCCAGGATGGTCCTGGTATAGGGTGAAGCATTCCCTGGTGAACAAGAGGGCAATTGCATTTGACAGGGTACTCTGGGACCAAATTCATGCCTCCAATGCACATGACACATGTTTAATATGATGCCTTGTAGAATGGAATATGGTCCCTGTGATCCCATTCTTGAAGATGGCATGGGAGGCCCTCCCTTTTGCAGGTTTGGTGGCTCCCCATCCACCATCCCTGCTAGACAGTGAGAATGCATGTCCAGGGTGCTCTTGCAGCAGCTAAGGCCTGGGACTTCTTATTCCAGATGACTGGTGACCTCTGGTGCTTACTTACCCATCCACCTGCTCCTGGCTTAGGAGCCCACATGCCCAGATTCCACCCAGCTAAGCAGAAGAAGTCCGAGTGGTGTATCACACTAACTGCCACTCCACAAATGCAAAAATGCACAAAGGCCTCTATGCAGCCCATCGGGAAGCTTCACCACTTGCTAAAGAACACCTAGTTCCTGCCCCTAATGGTGCTCTGTGAGGAAAGAGAGTGGTGTAAATGTTTCCAAGGATCTCATCTGCAAAAGACCAGTGCTGGTCAGCTGTTGAGTAACTCCAGGTCCCAGAGGGTCCATGGGCACACTGACGTGGGACACTAGCACACAGAGGGTGCGTGGGCACAATGACCTAGGATTTCAACTCTCAGAGGGACCATGGACAAACTGATGTGAGTCTCCATGTTTCAGAGGGCTCTTGGAGAGACTGATGTGGGACTCCAGCTCCCACAGGGCCTCTGGGTGCCCTGACATGGAACTCCAGCTCGCAGGTTTCCCCAGTGCCCTCTGATGTTCCTTGCTGAAGGCACACAGCCACCTCCTAGCACAGAGGCCTGGGCTGATGCAAGGACACAGGCATCCTATACACACTCCTGGACCTTGGTATGCGGGCTGTTCTGCCTTGAACCCCAATATTCCAGCATCCTGTGTCCAGGAACACTGTCCGGGAGTACCACCTGATGCTAGGATGCCTTGGGCCAGGCCGTCTTGTGCTCAAAAGGCCTGAGCCCACAAGGGGTAGAAAGGCAGCTTTGCACGCTCTCTCGTGTACAGTTGAACTCACAGCAGGACGCTCTTCCAGTCTCTCCTGCCCAGACATGGGAATCAAACCTGGCCTGAGAGAAATTCACTATCAAGGACACTTTTTGAAGAGGTTTCACAGGAGTGCCAGGACGGAAGACCTACGTATGCCCTTGGGGTCTGCATTGGCAGACAAAAGCAGTCTAGAACCACAGGATACAGCACACAGCACACACCCACCGAGCTAGGCAGAGGAATGCCGCGTGTTGTATCACCATAACTGCCACTCCACACATGCAAAACCACATGAAGGCCTCTCCGCAGCCCATCAGGGAGCTGCTCCACTTGGTAAAGAAAGCCAAGGGCCTGCCTAGGGTTGCTCAGTTAGGAAGGGAGGTGGTGTAAATGTTTCTGAGGACCACATCTGTGAAAAATCAGGGCTTGTCAGCCTGTGTGTAACTCCAGGTCCCAGAGGGTCTGTTGGCATGCTGATGTGGGACTCCAGCTCTCAGAGGGCCTGTGGGCACGCTGATGTGGGACTCCAGCTCCCAGTTTTCTCCCCGTGCCCTAGGTTGTACCTTGCTGGTGAAGGCACACATCCACTTCCTAGCACAGAGCCTCAGCCTGATGCAAAGCTACAAGTGTCCTCCAAACCCTCCTGGACCTTGGTATGAGGGCTGTTCTGCCTTGGACCCCAATCTTCCAGCGACACATATCCAGGAACACTGTAATGGACCCCCACCTAACACTAGGATGGCTCTGGCTGGGCCTTCTTGTGCTCAAAAGGCCTGAGGACAACCAGGGGTAGAAAGGGCAGCTTTGCGCACCCTCTCGTGGTCAGCAGGACTCATTGCATGACGCTCCTCCATGCTCTACTGCACAAACAAGGGAAACAAACCTGGCTTGAGAGACATTCACTCTCAAGGACATTCTTCGGAGAGGTTGCACAGGAGTCCCAGGACTGAAACACTACACATGTCCTTGGGGTCCGCGTTGGCAGACAAAAGCGGTCTAGAGCCACAGCACAGTACACAGCACACAGCACACTCCCTCCCAGGAAGCCAGCAGCTTTCTTTCTCTTCCTTCCTGCCTGCCTGTATCCCTCTGTCTTGTTTGCTTTGAAGCACAGAGGAACAGAGAGTGAGACAGAGCAAACTTGCATCTGCTGGCTCACTTCCACCAGAGCCAGCTGTGGCAGGGCCAGGACAAGCCCGGGAACCAGGAGCTTCATTCACATGTCATAAAGGTTCACGGGGCACAGTGGCATAACCCCTGCACCATCCTCCACTGCTCTCCCAGGATCATCAGCAGGGAGCCTGATTGCAGGGGAAACAACCAGGACTTGAAGCAGCACCTATACAGGCCATCTACCTGGCAGGCTGAGGCTTGACACCCTTGGACACCACACTGAGGCCCCAGAAGATGGGGTTCCTGAGGTGGACCCTCTCGCTGAGGCCCCAACAGAGAGAGAGGGTCAGGTAATGAGGATCTCTCTCAATGAGGCCCCAGCAGAGGAGTTCCGAGGGGGACCCTCTCACTGGGGCCACAGTAGAGAGTGAGGAGGGGTCCGAGAGGGACACTCTCGCTGAGGCTACAGCAGAGGGGTTCCCGAGGGGGACACTCCCGCTGAGGCATCCACAGAGAGGGATCGGGGCTCGGGGGGCACTCTCCCTGAGGCCCCAGCAGAGGGTGTCCCGATTGGGACCCTCTCACTGAGGCCCCAGCAGCGAGGGAGGGGTTCGCCGGGGGTTCCTCTCGCTGAGTCCCCAGCAGAGGGGCTCCTGAGATGGACTTTCTCGCAGATGCCCCAGGAGATAGGGAGGGAAGGGGGTGTGCAAAGGGTCCCTCTCACTGAGGTCCAAGCAGAAGGGGTCCCAAGGGGGACCCTCTCGCTGAGGCCCCGGCAGAGGAGTTCCCAAGGTGGATGATCTCGCTGAGGCCCCAGCAGAGGGGGTCCTGAGGGCAAACCTCTCGCTCTGGCCCCAGCAGAGAGGGTTCCTATGGAGACCCTCTCGCTGAGGCCCCAGCAGAGGGGGTCTCGAGGGAGTCCCTCTCGCTGAGGCCGCAGTAGAGTGGCTCCAGTGGGTGACCCTCTCGCTGAGGCTCCAGCAGAGATGGAGGGGGTACCCGAGGGGTACCCTCTTCCTGAGGCCTGAGGAGAGGGGGTCCCGAGGGGTACCTTCTTGCTGAGGCTCCAGCAGAGAGGGAGGGCGTGTCCAAGGGGGACCCTCTCACTGAGGTCCCAGTAGAGATGGGGAGGTGCTCTGGGCGTCTGTCTAGCTGAGGCCCCAGCAGGGAGGGAGGGTTGTTCTGGGGTCCCAGTCACTTAGGACTCAGCAGATGGGGTCCCGAGGGGTACCCTCTCTCAGAGGCCCCAGCAGAGATAACAGGCTCTGGCTGAGAGGGTCCCTCTCACTGAGGCCCCAGCAGAGAGAGAGAGAGGGGAGTCCGAAGGGGACAATCTCGCTGAGGCCCCAGAGGAGAGAAAGAGAGTGTGGGTCCCAAGGGGGACCCTCTCGCTGAGGTCCTGGCCGAGTGGGTCCCTAGTGGGACTCTCTCGCTGATGCCCTAGCCGAGTGGGTCCCTAGTTGGACTATCTCCCTGAGGCCCAAGCAGAGAGAGCGGGTCCAAGGGGGAACCTCTCACTGAGGTCGCAGCAGAGTGGGTCCCGTGTGGACCCTCTCACTGAGGCCACAACAGAGACAGAGGCGGAGTCCGAGGGGGACCCTCTTGCTGAGGCCCCTGCAGAGAGGGTGGGGGCGCCAGGGGTCCCTCTCGTTGAGGCCCTAGCAGAGTGGGTCCCTAGTGGGACTCTCTCGCTAAGGCTAAGGCAGAGAGAGTGGGGTCCAAGGGGGACCCACTTGCTAAGGTCAAAGCAGATAGGGAGAGGGGCTTTGGGTGTCCCTCTTGCTGAGGCCCCAGCAGAGGGGAACCCAAGGGGGACCCTCTTGCTGAGGCCTCAACAGAGAGAGAGGGCCGAGTGTCCCACTCCCTGAGGCCCCAGCAGAGAGAAGGGGGGGGGTCCAAGTGCTAACTTCTTTCAGAGGCCCAACAGAAGAGAGAGGAGGGTGCCAAGGGTCCCTCTAGTTGAAGCCCCAGCAGAGGGGGTCCAGACGGGGACCCTCTCGCTGAGGCCCCAGCAGCGAGGGAGGGGGCTCCGGGGAGCCCTCTCGCTGAGGCCCCAGCAGAGGGTGTCTTGAGGGAGTTCCTCTCGATGAGGCCCCAGCAGAGGGGGTCCAGAGGATGACCCTCTCACTGAGGCTCCAGCAGAGACGGAGGGGGTCCTGAGGGGGAGCCTCTTCCTGAGGCCCGAGGAGAGGGGCTCCCGAGGGGTACCTTCTCGCTGAGGCTCCAGCAGAGAGAGAGGGGGTGTCCAAGGGGGACCCTCTCACTGAGGCCCCAGCAGAGATGGAGGGGTGCTTGGTGGTCCGTGTCACTGAGGCCCCAGCAGCTAGGGAGGGGGGTTCCGGTGGTCCCTCTCACTTAGGCCGCAGCAGACGGGGTCCCGAGGGAGACGCTCTCTCAGATGCCCAAGCAGAGATAGAGGCTCTGGCTCAGAGGGTCCCTCTCGCTGAGGCCCCATCAGAGAGAGAGAAAGAAAGGGGGTGGTTGTGAGTCCCTCTCGCTGAGGCCCCAGCAGAGAGAGAGGTGGGGTACAAGTGGCACCATTGCGCTGAGTTCCCACCAGAGAAGAACAGAGAGAGAGGGCAGCAGACGGTCCCTCTCCCTGAAGCCCCCACAGAGGGGGTCCCGACGGGAACCTCTTGCTGAGGCCCCAGCAGAGAGAGAAAGAGAGAGAGAGAAAGGAGGGCCGAGGGTCCCTCTCACTGAGACCATAGCAGAGAGAGAGGGGGATTCGGGGTTCCCTCACTCTAAGATCCCAGTATCGAGGGAGTGGGGCTGCGGCTATCCCTCTCGCTGAGGCCCCAGCAGAGGGGGTTCCGAGGGTGACCCTCTCGTTGAGGCCCCAGCAGCGAAGGATGTGGTTCTGAGGGGGACCCTCTCGCTGAGGCCCCAGCAGAGTGGGTCCCGAGGGGACCGGCTGTTGCAGCTCACTTGGAGAGTGAATCGTCGGACAGAAGATCTTCTTCTCTGTCTCTCCTCCTCTCTGTATCTCGGACTTTGGAATAAAAAGAAAAATAAAAGTCCATGAAGCCCTCTTGGTAGCTCATCAGGGAGATGCTCCACTTGCCAAAGAACGCCCAGAGCCTGCATCTCAGGGTGCTCTGCAAGGAATGGGGGTGGCAGTAAGGTTTCCCGGGACCTCATCTGGCACAGTACAACCCCAGTGTGCTGGTGTGTAACACCAGCTCACAGAGGGCCTATGAGACGCAGGTGCGGGACTCCAGCTCTCAGGGCCTCCAAGATGCTGGTGTTGGACTCCAGCTTTCAGAGGGCCTGTGGGCATGCTGACATAGGACACCACCTCCCAGGGTTCTTTAAGTGCCTTGCTCTTAAAGGCACCCTGACACTTCCTATCACAGAGGCCCGAACTGATGCTAGGCCCAAGCGTCCTCCACCCCTCCCGGGCTTTGGCATGTGGGCTGTTCGGCATTGAAGCCCTGATCTTTCAACAACACATGTACCAGAATACTGGCTGTGACCCCCACCTCACCCTAGGATGGCTCGGGTTGGACTGTCTAGAGCTCAGAAGGCCTGAACCCACCAGGGGTAGAAAGGGCAGCTTGGGGCCCAGCGCCGTAGCCTAGCAACTAAAGTCCTCGCCGGGATCCCATATGGGCACTGGTTCTAATCCCAGCTGCTCCACTTCCCATCCAGATCCCTGCTTGTGCCCTGGGAAAGCAGTCGAGGATGGCCCAAAGCTTTGGAAACTTGCACCCACATGGGAGACCCAGAAGAGGCTCCAGGTTCCTGGCTTTGGATTGGCGTGCACCAGCCATTGTGGCTCACTTGGGGAGTGAATCATCGGACGGAAGATCTTCTCTGTCTCTCGTCCTCTCTGTATATCTGACCTTGGAATAAAATAAATAAACCTGTAAAAAAAAAAAAAAAAAAAGGAAAAGAAAAGAAAAGAAAAAAAGAAAAGAATGGCGGCTTTGGGCGCCCTCTTGTGGCCATCAGCACTCAGTGCGGGACGCTCATCCAAGGCTCTCCAGCATGGATGAAGGTCCTCTGCTGCTGGACCCCAGCAGGGAGGAGCGTTCTCTGCTGGCAGACCCAAAAAGAGAGGAGGGTCCTCTACTGCCGGACTCCAGAATAGAGAAGGGTGCTCTGATGTTGGACCCCAACAGAGAGGATGGTCATCTGGTGCTGGATCCTAGCAGAGAAGAAGGTCCTCTAGTGCTAGAACTCAGCAGAGACGAGGGTGCTCCGCTTCTGGACCCCAGCAGAGAGGAGTTTCCTCTGCTGCTGGACCACAGCAGAAGACAAGGCTCCTCTGGTGCTGCACTCCAGCCGAGAGGAGGGTCCTCTTCTGCTTCCTTTCTGCTGGACCCCAGCAGAGAGATGGGTCCTCTCATGCTAGACACCAGGAGAGAGGATGGTTCTCTGCTGCTTCTTCTCTGCTGGGGTCAAGCAGAAGAAGAGGGTCCTCTGCTGTCAGACGCAGCAGCAGTGTAGTGTCCTCTACTGCCGGACCCAGACAGAGAGGAGGATTTTCTGCTGATACACCCCAGCAGAGACGAGGCACCTCTGGTGGTGTACTCCAACAGAGAGGGGTTTCCTCTGGTGCTGGGCCTAAGATCATAGAGGGTTCTGTTTTGCTGGACCCAAGCAGCAGATGGGGGTCCGTTCATGCCTGACACCAAGAGCAGAGGAATGTCCTCTGCTGCCGGACTGCAGCAGGGAAGAGTGTCCTCTGCTGCAGGATCCCAGCAGGGAGTAGGGTCCTCTGCTGCAGGAACCCAGCAGAAGGAGGGTCCTCTGCTACCGGAACCCAGCAGCAGAGGGGGGTCTTCTAGTGCCATACCCCAGCAGCAGAGGGTGGTCCTCTGGTACCAGAAAACAGCAGCATAGGAGGTTCCTCTGGTACCGGACTCCAAGAGCATAGGAGGTTCCTCTGCTGCCGGACCACAGCAGGGAGGAGGGTCCTTTTCTTCCGGATACAGGCAGGGAAGAGGATTGTCTGCTGCCAAACCCCAACAGCAGAGGAGGATCCTCTGGTGCCGGACCCGAGCAGTAGTTGAGAGTCCTTCTGCCGAAACACAGCAGGGAGGAGGGTCCTCTGCTGCAGGACGCCAGTAGAAGAGTAGGGTCCTCTGCTGTGTCCTCTCTTTGGGGTCCAGTAGGGAATGAGGGTCCTCTGCAACTTCCCCTATGCTGTGGTCCAGCAGCAGATGATGGTCCTCTGCTACAGGGGTCCAGCAGGAGGGGAGGGTCCTTTGCAGCTTCCTACCAGCTGGGGTCCAGCAGCAGAGGCAGGTCCTCTGCTGCCTGACCCCAGCAGCAGAAGGCGGTCCTCTTGTGCTGGACCCCAGCAGAGTAGAGGGTCCTCTGCTGCTGAACCCCAGCAGGAGAGGAGAGTCCTCGGGTACCGGACCCTAGCAGCACAAGTGGTTCCTCTGGTGCCGGACCCCAGAAGCAGAGGGGTTCTGGACCTCAGCACAAAGGATGGTCCTCTGCTGCATCCTCTCTTTGGGGTCCAGTAGTGGACGATGTTCCTCTGCAACTTCCTCTCTTCTGTGGTTCAGATGCAGAGGAGTGTCCTCTGCTGCAGGGGTCCAGCAGGAGAGGAGGGTCCTCTGCTCTTGGAAACAAGCATAAAAGGAAGGTACTCTGCTGCAGGACCATGAAAGAGAAGAGGGTCGTCTGCTGCTGGACCCCAGCATTGAGGAGGGTCCTCTTGTGCTGGACCTCAGCAGAGAGGTGTGCTTCTGGTGCCAGACTCCAGCAGCAGAAGGGGGTCCTCTGGTGCCGGACCCCAGCAGTAGAGGAAGCTCCTCTGTTACTGGACACAGTAGAGAGGGGAGTCCTGTGGTGCGGTCAGACCCCAGCAGGGAGCAGGCTCTTCTGCTGGCAGACCCCAGCAGGGAGGAGGGTCCTCTACTGCTGGAACCCAGCAGTGAGGAAAGTCCATTACTGCTGGATGACAGCAACAGAGGAGGGACCTCTGGTGCCTGACCCGAGGAAGAGAGGAGGGTCCTCTGTTGCCAGACCCCAGCAGGGGGGAGAATCCTCTGCTGCCAGACAACAGCAGGAGAGGATGGTCCTCTGGTGCTGGACTCTAGCAGCAGAGGCGGGTCCTCTGGTGCAGGACCACAGCAGCAGAGGGGGTTTCTCTGGTGCTGGACCACATCAGAAGAGGGAGTCTTCTGCTGCCGGACCCCAGTAGCAATGAAGGGTCCTCTGTGGCCGGACGCCAGCAGAAGAGGAGGTCTTCCTCTGTGTTTTATTTTGGGGTCCAGTAAAGGATGAGGCTCCTCTGCATTTTTTCCCTGCTGAGGTCCAGCAGCAGAGGAACATCCTCTGCTGCTGGACCCCAATAGCAGTGGAGGGTTCTCTGCTGCCAGACCCCAGCAGGAGATTATTGTTCTCTGCTGTCGGTCCCCAGCATCAAAGCAGTGTCCTCTGCTTCCAGAACCCGCAAAGGGTCCTCTGATGTCGGACCTGAGGAGCAGAGGAGGGTCCTGTGTTGTCAGACCCCAGCAGAGGGCATAGCCGTGTCCTCTGCTGTTGGACACAGCCGAGAGGAGGGTCCAGTGCTGCTGGACCCCAGCAGAGAGCAGGGTTCTCCAGTCCTAGACCCTAGCAGAGAGTTGTGTCCTCTGGTGCTGGACCGCAGCAGCAGAGGAGGGTCCTCTGGTTCCGGACCCCAGCAGCTGAGGAGGGTCCTCTCATGACGGACCCCAAGAGAGAGGAGGGTACTCTTCTTCCGGACTGCTTCAGAGAGAGTTCTCTGCTAACAGGCCACAGCAGAGAGGAGGGTCCTCTGCTGCCGGACCCCAGCAGAGAAGAGGGTCCTCTGCTGCCAGACCCCAGCAGAGAGGAGGGTCCTCCTGTACTGGACCCCAGCAGAGAATATGGTTCTTTGCTGGCATACCTGAGCAGAGACAAAGGTTCTCTGCTGCCGACCCAACCAGAAGCGGAGTGTCCTCTGCTGCCAGACCCCAGCAGCAGGAGTGTGTCATCTGCTGCTAGACACCAGTAGCAGAGGAGGGTTCACTGCATCCGGATCCCAGCAGAGATGACTGTCTTCTGCTGCTCGACCCCAGCAGAGTGGAGGGTCCCCAGGTGCTGGACCCCAGCAGAAAGGTGGGTCCTCTGGTGCCGTCCCCAGCAGCAGTAGAGATGCTTCGCTGCGGGACCCCTGCTGGGAGAAGGATCTGCTGCTGCCAGACCCCAGCAACAGAGGAAGGTCCTCTGGTGCCAGACCCCAGCAGTAGAGGAGTGTCCTCTGGGCCTGGACCCCAGCAACAGGGAGGTGGGTCCTCTGGTGTGGAACCCCAGGAGCGGAAGAGGATCCTCTGGTGCAGGACCACAGAAGAGAGGAGGGTCCTCCACTGCCAGACCCCAGCAGAGAGGAGGGTCCTTTGCTCCCAGACTTTAGCAAAGAAGAGGGTGCTCTGGTGCCGAACATCAGCAGAGATTAGGGTCCTCTGCTGCCGGACCCAAACAGGGAGGAGGTCCCTCAGGTGCTGGAGCCCAGCAGAGAGGAGGGTCATCTGCTTCTTCCTCTCGGCTGGGGAAAGGCAGCAGAGGAGCGTCCTCTGCTGCCGATTCCCAGCATCAGACTAGGGTCCTCTGCTGCAGGACCCCAGCAGGGTGGAGGCTCCTCTTGTGCCGGAACCCCGCAGAAGAGAAGGGTCCTCTGATGTCAGACCACAGAAGGAGAGGAGGGTCCTCTTGTGTTGGACCCCAGCAGGAGGAGGGTCCTCTGATGCTTCCTCTCTGCTGGGCTCCAACAGTAGTGGTGGGTGCTCTACTGCTGGACCCCAGCAGAAGAGGATGGTCCTCTGGTGCCAGACCCCAGGAGAGAGAAGAATCCTCTGCTGCCAAACCCCTGCAGAGGGGTGTCCTCTGGTGCCTGACACCTGCACCGGAGGGGGCTCCACTCTTGTCGGACCCCAGCACTGAGTGGGGTCCTCTGCTGCCGGAAAACAGCCAGGTGGAGGGTCCTCTGAGGCAGGACCCCAGCAGAGAGGAGGGTCCTCTGCTGCCAGACCCCAGCAGGAAAGAGTGTCCTCTGCTGCTGAACCTCAGCAGGGAGAAGGGTTATCTGCTGCCAGACCCCAGCTGGGAGGAGTGTCCTCTGCTGCCGGACACCAGCAGCAGAGCAAGGCCCTCTGCTGCTGGACCCCAGCAGGGTGGAGGATCCTCTGCTGCTGGATCCCGGAAAGTTTTCCGGGGACCTCATCTGCAAAAGATCACTGGTAGTCAGCTGGTGTGTAACTCCAGGTCTCAGAGGGTCCATGGCCACGCTGAGGTGTGATTCCAGATTCCCCAGAGATTGGGGGATGTTGAATTCGGATCGAGGTCAAAGAGATCCCATGGGCATGCAGACATGGAACTCCAGGTCCCACAGGGCCATAGGGCACACTGATGTGGGACTCCTGCTCCCAGAAGGTCTGTGGGCACGCTCATATGGGACTCCAGCTCCCATAGGGCTCGTGTGTTTGCTGACGTTGGGACTCCACTTCCCACAGGGCCTCTGGGGACCGTGACGTGGAACTCCAGCTTTTAGTTTTCTCCCTGTGCCCTAGGTTCTACCTTGCTGGTGAAGACAGACAGCCACTTCCTAGCACAGTGACCCGGCCTGATGCAAGGCCACAAGCATCCTCCACCCCCTCTTGATCCTTCGTATGCAGGCTGTTTGGCCTTGGAGCCCAATCTTCAAGGGACACATATAAAGGAATTCTGTCCGGGATTCCCACCTGACACTAGGATGGCTGGAGCTGGACCTTCTAGTGCTCAAAATGCCTCAGCCAACCAGGGGTAGAAAGGGCAGCTTATGCGCCCTCTCATGGACAGCAGGACTCACTGCAGGACGCTCCTCCAGGCTCTCCTGCACAAACAGGGGAAACAATCCCAGCCTAAGAGACATTCACTCTCAAGGACATGCTTTGGAGAGGTTGCACAGAAGTCCCAGGACAGAAGCCCTACGCATATCCTTGGGGTCTGCATTGGCAGACAAAAGCAGTCTAGAGCCACAGCACAGCACACAGCACACTCCCTACCACCCAGGACAGCATCTTTCTTTTGCTTCCTTCCTTCTTGCCTGAGTGCCTGCCTGGATCTGTCATATTTTGTTTGAAACACAAAGGAACAGAGAGGGAGAGAGCAATCTTTCTTGCATCTGCTGCCTCACTTCCCCAGGGACCACCACCAGACCCAGATGTGGCTGGGCCAGGACAAGCCCGGACACCAAAAGCTTCCTCAACATGTCCCACAGGGGCACAGGGCCACAGGGCCACAGGGGCACAAGCTCCTGCAGCATCCTCCGCTGCTCTCCCAGCACCATCAGCAGGGAGCTGGACTGTAGAGGATGCTGTCAGGTCTTGAAGCAGCACTCATACAGCTGAACTGCACACAAGCCTCACAGGCTGAGGCTTGACACCTTAGGGCTCCTGCCCAGCCACCAAAACCCGCACCACCCGACAACATCCCTTACCAGTTTCTTCAGCAGCTACTTCAACATGCCGGTGAAAGTACCTGTCCCGCTTTCTGGCACAACTTTGGCTGTTCCGTGCTGAGAGAGCAGTGGGCACCAACAAGGCATCCAGGCATGCTGCTACTCTACCTCTCCGAGTGAGAAAGCCTCTGTGGAGAAGACACGTCAGCTGTTGGGGTTTCTTGGTTCAGGTGGCACATCAGTGGCAGCTGATGGTCCACAGGTGGTCTGCAGCAGAAAGGGTCTTGACTCCAGGATGCCCCTGGAGGAGGGTGAAGCATTCCTTGGTGGGGCTTAGCAGGGCTTCCCTGCTCAGAAGGGACTCTGCTGCTCTGCTGCTCTGCTGCTCTGCTGCTCTGCTGCTCTGCTCCTGGACCCTGGCCACTTCCTCGGTGGGGGCCGCCCCGCCTCTAAGGGGCTCTGTTGCTCTGCTGCTCTGCTCAGCGACCCCACCCCCTCCTCGCGGTTCTGCCCCGCTCTGAAGGGGCTCTGCTGCTATTCTGCTCTTCTGTTCTCCTGCTCCGCTCCACTGAGCTCCACAACCCTGGCCACCTCCTCGCCATGCCGCCCTGCTCCAATGTGGCTCTGCTGCTCTGCTGCTCTGAGGCTCAGCTGTGCGACACCGGCCACCTCCTTACGGGATCCCCCCTGACTCTGCTCAGCACCGCAACCACCCCCTCCGCTCAGTTCCGGGGCTCCGCTCCCCTCCACTCACTGGACCCCCCTCTCTGCTCCGCTCAGGGGCTCCCCTCCAGGGCTCCCCTCCCGCACGGGCCCCCCTAGTCTACTCAGATTCGCTCCGCGGCTCCCCTCCCCTCCAGCCAAGGGGCCCCACTCTGCTCTGCTCCCTGGCTCCCATCCCCTCCCTTGCAGTCGCTCTGCTCCTGGACCCTGGCCACCTCCTCGCGGGGGGGGCGGGCGCCTCGCTCTGAAGGGACTCTGCTGCTCTGCTGCTCTGCTGCTCTGCTGCTCTGGTCTGCTGCGAGACCCCAGCCCCCTCCTTGAGGGATGCCCCCCACTCAGCTCAGCTCCTTGACCTCCCCTCCAAACTGCAGCTCCCCTCCTGCGGGGCCCCCCTAGTCTGCTCCAATCTGCTCCCAGGCTCCCCTCCCCTCCCCTCCCACCGAGGGGCCCTAATCTGCTCTGCTCCCTGGCTCCCCTCCCCTCCAGCCGAGGCCACCCCCCACTTTGCTCCCCTGCCTCCACCCGCAGCAGCTCCCCACTCTGCTCCTCCCCTCCAGCCGCAGCGGCCCCCCATTCTGCCCCTCCCCTCCACCCCTGCCCCCTCCTCGCTCCTCCTGAGTGAAGCACATCCTCACACAAGTTGTGGTTCTTCAGGTCGCCTTCTTCTCTTGGGACTCACCTTTAGTGCTGTAATCCTCCTGTCGAGCTGTAGTGTACTCTGCGTAAGTGACCCTTGGCACCCCACAGCTCTGCACGAAGGTGGTCACACACACCCTGCCCCCATTTCCAGCTTATCTCCAGTCAAATCCCCTGACAGCTTGAAGTTAAGGTAGGTGATAGGGAAAAAGACAATGCTGTGCCTAGCCTCTCATCTCCTGCTTTGAGAGATGGCCTTGGATGCATGGCTCTGGGGTGAACTTGGGTGAGAACTGGCGGTTTCTGTCCAATGTGACACTTGGGCGTTACCCAAAACTCTGCACAGGATCTCCTTGGCCAGACAACCCGACTGGGTATCCGAGGGCCACTCTCCTCTACTTAAACATTGGCAGTAATGGTGAGGAACCTGATCATCCTGAGCTTAAGGCGCTAAATTACATGCTGAAGTTTCGAGGGTTAGAAATCCTAGGTACTCAGGCACTCAAGGTCTGAGGGACCCTGGTCAGATTGGCACCCGTCGGTAACATTGCTTAATTTATTTTCCCACAATGCTTGGCAAGGGAAGAGCAAAACTGATGCTCAGGAAATTGGCCCTGGCCCACCTCAGCCGCCTCAACCAGAGCTTCTGGGCAGCTCAGAGGGCAGGAAACCACCCCCAGCTCAAGGGGAGTCAGAGCACAGCGCCAGTTGCAAGCATTCTGTTCGGGCAGCGTGAGGTACTCCAGGCCTTTCCAATTAGGGTTATCCCTGAAGGGAACTGCCCAGTGGAGTGTGATTCCTGGAATGCAGGACTTAAAGCCATGCCAGGAGCGAGCCTAACTCTCCCTGGGCCAAGGCTACTTGCTCATTATTGCCCTAAGAAATTGTTTCAAGTGTGAACATTTTCAAATTCTTTCATGCTTATGGCTGCCCTTGTCCAGGAGGGCAGTCCCCTCCAGTGGGTGCATTTGTCTGTTGGAGGGGTGCCGAGAGCTTATACTTACCTTCTGAATTAGATCTGCCAATTGATCGGGGTCAGAGAGCTAGCCTTTAGATATGAAGACTGAACCAGCAAAGCTTGTTGTCCCTTCTTGAATGAGTGATTTTTATTTAAATATTTTCTTATTGTTGGAAAGTCGGATACACAGAGAGGAGAGACAGAGAGGAAGATCTTCCATCCAATGATTCACTCCCCAACTGAGCCACAACGGGCTGGTGCGTGCCAATCCGATGCCGGGAACCAGGAACCTCTTCCAGGTCTCCCACGCGGGTGCAGGGTCCCAAAGCTTTGGGCCATCCTCGACTGCTTTCCCAGGCCACAAGTAGAGAGCTGGATGGGAAGTGGAGCTGCCGGGATTAGAACCGGAGTCCATATGGGATCCCGGCACGTTAAAGGCGAGGACTTTAGCCGCTAGGCCACGCCGCCAGGCCCGAATGAATGATTTTGAATGGGTTCGAAGCAACAGGCTGGCAGCCTCCCTTCAAGGTTACCTCAGCACCATTGACTGCCATTATGGGCCATAGAAGTGGGTCACCTCTTTCAATCGCTTGGATTGGGAAAATCCTGCCCTTTTACCAACAAACCATGAGGAAGGAAGAGGGGCTGCAGCAGACGTTTTTCTGTCCAATCTTTTCCATGTAACCTATTCTGAGCCATGTCAACGATCAGCACAGTAGAAGGAACTATTTGCTGTAGTTTTAGCGAAACTTTAGATGAAAGGATTCTTTTGAGAGATCTCCGACAGCCTTTATGGTGTACATTTGCTCCTAGAATTGGCTCAGGCATATGTAAGGCTGGATGATAATCCCATCACCCCATGATCCTGGTCTTGCTGCGAGGGCGGGCCCACCCCCCTGTCTGAAGGTCTCCATTTGCTCTCCTCACTGGGTAGCACACAGATTTCCTCTCCATTGTAGCCACTTTCACCTTTGCCCTTATCTGCTTTTCCACTTTCTCTTGACTTGACCTCACCCAGGCCACCCTTAGGGCCTGAATTTCTCTAGCTCTACCTCATAGCCCTAACCCCTAGCTGGGAGGGACAGGGTAAGACATAAGCGATGTAACATTCATAAGAAAAAAATGGAAACTTGTTCTGTAACTTCATCTAGCAGTTATACATAAAAGTAACCAGTGGACCAAATCCACTGTTAAATTAACGCTAAGCACGAGATGAACCTATGTGCTTGCTTTATGAAACATTTCCAGGTTGAAGTATGTCAAAGAAGAGGTTGGAAGTCACAAAAGATTGAATTTTATGTCTGTTCTGACATGTGTAGTGATTGTGCCTGTTTGTTTAGTCAGTTAGAGTCCTATTACTTCTGTCCAGACAAGACTTCTATCTGTGTCATGAATTTAGTTGTTCTTGTTCAGAATTGGGTCTGTGTATGACTGACAGACAAGATGGGAAGGACCACGACTGGCCCCCTTTCTCTCTCCTGGTACGTAATTTGAGAGAGGTCTAACTCATCTAACAGGACTTGGTCAGACCCGACTCCCCACCTCTGCTGGCCTAAGGCTCCTATACCATTTTCTTGCTGCTTAGTCTTCAGCTTACAGTGTTGTCCTGGCACTGATCAGGTCTAAAATTCAATATCCATTCACATATTCAGTTACATGTTAAGTGTACTTTAATTTACACCTCAATTCTTCAGAGTTTGAAACCAAGTCTCCTGACTTTGAAAGTTCTAGTAGGATCCCTAGAACCTTCAAAGATTGAGACAGAACTTGGATAATATAATTGTCATTTAAAATAATTTGATTGTAATCTCACAATATTATAAAATAACATATGAGGCATCAAATTTAGCATAAAGTAAATGAGTATTTATGTCCATTGGTCAAAATGTTTCCTATTCATGAAATTGGTTCAGATTTTAAATTATTTGTTCTTATTTAGAAAGAAGTGAGATTTTGCCTTACAAGAAAAACAGTTTGAAATTAGATAGTGAAATTGGTTATGATGTGTATAATTTCTGAATTTTCCTGTAAGACAATGGAATTGAAGTCTGCTTCCTTTTGAAGAACAGTGTTTTAACATCTCCTTTTAAGTGATTTTTATCTTATTGATAAGAGACTATCTAGGAATGTATTAGTTAAGACAACAGCCAAATTGAAATTTTTTGGTTCTCTTGAATTCAATAAAACAGAAGCGGACCCGGCGGCATGGCCTAGCAGCTAAATTCCTCGCCTTGAACGCCCCGGAATCCCATATGGACGCCGATTCTAATCCCGGCAGCTCCACTTTCCATCCAGCTCCCTGCTTGTGGCCCGGGAAAGCAGTCAAGGATGGGCCAAAGCTTTGGGACCCTGCACCCGCATGGGAGACCCAGAGGAGGTTCCTGGTCCCCGGCTTCAGATTGGCGTGCACCAGCCGTTGCGGCTGGGTTGGGAGTGAATCATTGGATGTAAGATTTTCCTCCCTGTCTCTCCTCCTCTCTGTATATCTGACTTTGCAATAAAAATAAATAAATCTTTAAAAAAGTAACAAAAAGACATACTCATAACCCAGGCTCAGAAATGACTAATCAAATCCTCAAACAGCATCAAGTGCTCATATAGACAGTATGAAAAGTACAGGTTCACAAATATTTCTTTTCCACATATATTCTTTATACAATGTTAACATTGTTATGGGAAAATAGCTGAATAGTTCCTTTTGTCCTTGCCAGCAAAGTGACACAAAAAGTGGGTAACAGAGCCGGCATTTCTCAACATGCTCCTCTTTATTTTCTCTAATTTAAATCTAGGCATCCCAGACTGGACGAGTCACTCTTTATGGACCTAAACTGCTCAAATAGTGGACAATTACTTAATAAATCCTTCTCCAACTCTCTCCCCCATATCCGGCCACATGCTGTGATGCATGACTGCTGGCCTTGTCCAAAGCCTTCTCTGAGCCAGTGACTCACCATAGCTCTATTACCATGAAGCCAAAGATCAGCAGTCTCCTTATGTATAAACTATCACTGCAAGTTTGATCAGTTCCTTTATTGCACGAGTAGGTACCGTTTATGACTCGGCCAAAACTTTTCTCATGGCAATAACAAAGACAAATTAAGGATAAAGGGCCCGGTGGTGTGGCCTAGCGGCTAAAGTCCTCGCCTTGAAAGCTCCGGGATCCCATATGGACTCCGGTTCTAATCCTGGCAGCACCACTTTCTTTTTTTTTTTTTTTTTTTTTTCAATTTTTTTTTTAATTTTAAATTCATTAATTACATTGTATTATGTGACACAGTTTCATAGGTGCTGGGATTCTCCCCACCCCTCCCCAAACCCTCCCACAATGGTGGATTCCTCCACCTTGTTGCATAACCACAGCTCAAGTTCAGTTGAGATTCCCCCATTGCAAGCAGCAGCACCACTTTCCATCCAGCTCCCTGCTTGTGGCCCGAGAAATCAGTTGAGGATGGCCCAATGCTTTGGTACCCTGCACCCGCATGGGAGACCTGGAAGAGGTTCCTGGTTCCCGGCTTCGGATTGGCGTGCACCAGCCATTGCGGCTCACTTGGGGAGTGAATCATTGGACGGAAGATCTTCCTCCCTGTCTCTCCCCCTCTCTGTATATCTGACTTTGCAATCAAAATAAATAAATCTTTAAAAAAATAGTAAAATAAAACAGAAGCCAAGAAGCAGCTCTAGTCTTACCAGCCATGCAAAAGGGAGGCGCATGCTTGCAGTCTGCCCTTTGGAACGAATTCAGGACCTTGGGCTGTAATAAAATGAATAAATCTTTAAAAAATTTAAAGATAAAAAGGAACACTCTAAGTAAATGTACTTTTAAACCAAAAACCTTATTTTTTTCCCAACAGTTTTGATAGGTTGGCAGGAGAAGAGTCTATAACAATGTTTGTGTGAGTGCACTTCAAGACACCAATGGGGAAAAATGGAAATTAAGTGCAAGTGCAAAAAAACACTTGAAATCTCTGCAGTTTTTTGTAATATATTTCAAAATCTTGAAGACCACTGGGTTCATGGATTTTAGGGCTTTTTCTTTTGCACCAAACTTCTATTTCAATTGCACTTTGCCAGAACTTTTTACCCACTCTTGCAGATGATCTCAAATCCATCAAAGCAAACTATCTCGTGGATTTTTCTTCAACTGAATCTCAGTGGAAGAAAATTCAAGGGTACACAGTACTTACTTCCACCTGATTTTCTAACTTCATAGCAACATTACTATGATACTGAATATCACCATTACTTTTTCTATTGCTTTAAGATATTGAGATGTGACATCTCATTTCTAGTCAAGTCAGGCTTAATTATTTGGATCTACTCTCACTGATAAGCAGTAAAGCTAAATTTAAAGCATCTTTCTTAGCAACTGAAAAGCTGGCTAAACAGTATCTGGCAAAAACTGACAGGACAAAAAAGAACCTCATGCGATAAAACCTGAGAGCTGCTTTTGTGGGCTCTGTGACCTGAACACATTTGGAAGTGACGTTTAGGAGAGGGTCAGACATCAGAGCCCTACGTCTGCTGGAAGTTGAGAAGCTACTAGCAGACACACTCCCAAAAGTTTCCACTAGACATCAGTTAGAATAAATGAGACACAGTAGAGTCCTCATATACCCTTCCAGCTCGAGATTATATAGATGTATTTTTAAAGATTTTTCTTTGTAAAGGCAGATCTATACAGAGAAGGAAAAATAGGAAGATCCTCCATCTGCTGATAAAGTGACAATGGCCTGAGCGGAGTTGATGCAAAGCCAGGAGTTAGGAGCTTTTTCTGTGTCCCCAGGCTTTGGGCCATCCTATAGTGCTTTCCCAGGCTGCAAACAGGGAGCTGGATGGGCAGTGGAGCAGCAGACACCCATATGGGATCCTGGTGACTTCCAGGCAAGGATTTAGCCACTAGGCCACTGTGCTGGGTCCTTGGGATCATAGTTTAAGGGAATTAATTTCAAGTCCTGAGCATGAATGAGGGGGTCGCAGGTGGGTAGGGAAGAGGTAAATTCTCTTCAGAGAGGTTAGTTTTCTGAGACCTCCACATTTATTGCTATATACAAACTTGCAAAATAATCTGTATGAAAGATTAGGTACACCAGGAAATAGGATACCAAGAGTGAGAAAAAGCAGAAGTAGATCCACGAATTGCACATTGAGAAATAGTAACCATGGGAAATGTGATCAACATTGTCTTTAAAGCAATAAAATACAAGCAGATTTAGAAGCAGAAGCAAAAGACATGGACTTGAAAATGATCTACTAGAACTTCTGGAAATGAAATTTTATACACAAAGTATTACCAAGTCAATAGATTTAGTCAATTAGACATACTTGACATGGGCAAAGCAGGCAGGCAGTGAGGGACAGGAAGCTGAATACTGCCAACACCCTAGCCATCTGCACTGGCATCTGCTCCAGGCTGTTTCCACATGGCCAAAGCCTCAGCACACCTGCTCTGCATCCTGCAGCTAAGCCTCACTTTGCATCAGGTACCAGGTGTCCTTAACCACCATAAGGAGCTCACCACACATACTATAGCTACACTCCTTATGCTAGAAGGAAAATGTAACCCCAGCCAGGTGGGGAAATTGTCCCTTTTGAGATTGCCTGCACACATATCTGAGTGAGGACTGTCCTTTTGTCCTACTGCTCACCTGTCTCTCCTTTGTGTTCTTACTTGTAGAATGACAAAAGCCTGCAGTTGAAGTCTAGCTGGGGCGGGCGGGTGGGGGGGCGGGAGCTGAGTCTCTCCAACTACCTCCAGGGCTCCTGAGCCCTACAACACCACCAGGAGGCTGCATTTTCCACCATTAGTAAACTGAGATCAAAGACGTTGTAGAGCATGGAGGTGCAAAACATGTCAAGAGACAAACAGAACTCCTGACATGACGGTTGAAAATGAATCCCAACCTGTTTAATCTGAGTTCTAGGATTTCCAGAAAGAAAGACAATGAGCAGAGGTAGTCTGAGGTTTCTCCAGAGTAACTGTCTACACGTTTTCTTAATGCCAGTTATTTCTTCAAAAGCATCTGATTTTCATGAAAACAATCACTGGAAAACTATTTTGTTACTTTAAATAAAAATGACAGCATTGTAAAATAACAGACAATAGTTCCTGGGCTTGGCAAAACATAGCACTACACAGGTGAAACATACATAAAGCATATGATGGGGAACAAGAGGCCCTGACCATAGGAGTATCTTTAGCTCGGTAGCAACGAGCAGACAGCAGTTCCTGGGCTTGGCAAAACATAGCACTACACAGGTGAAACATACATAAAGCATATGATGGGGAACAAGAGGCCCTGACCATAGGAGTATCTTTAGCTCGGTAGCAACGAGCAGACAGCAGTTCCTGGGCTTGGGAAGCATTTTGCACTTGCATAGGTGTTGCACACAAAAAGGCATACGATGGGGTACAAGAGGCCTAGACCCAATCTCACAGCCTCTGCTGTTCCTCTGCCAACAGATCAACCCGCAGTTACAACACAAGGGTGCCCACCCGCTCATGTGCATCAGTAAAGTCCTATTGTTCCATAACTCTGGCAGTCTGTACCGCGACCTTGTTCATTGTCAC